>NC_079891.1:34623137-34777901 GCF_024868665.1 Triplophysa rosa | reverse complement strand
ACATTGTATATAGTCAAAATAACAATGACAACAATAATAACATTTAGGCACTTTTCTGCATCTTAAATGTACATACATGAATGAAAAACTACCCACAAACAAGATATCCCAAAATCAACTTAAGCAGTCATCTAAACATGAGTCACATTATCAGGTATTTCCTTTACACAAAGAAAAAAAACATGAATTTCAAAATTTTCACATGTGATATATGTGGTTTCGGCACACTTTCATGTGAAGGCCATGTTAACCAAATACTGGTGTAAAAACTCATGTTTTTCACATGGAATTTCAGGGTTACAGAAGTTGTCTCTCTGCACAACTAAATCACCTTGCTGATGGGTCGTCTGTTCTTCTGGACTTTCTTCATTCTCTAAGCTTTTGTGCATTTCTGACTCTTTTTCAGAAGCATCTTCTTTCTCCAGCCTTGACTGACTATTATCTTTAGTTTTCTTATTAAAAAAGGACATTATGTCCTTAGAATTTTTCTCTTCATTTTAACTGCAAATGGAAAATTATGAAAATGTGTAAATGAAACCTAAAGCTCGACTCTCAAATACACCACAAGTAATATACAGGACAGAATAAACTGTATTGATTACTTGAACTCTGCTACAGAGGTGGACGAAGTACACAACTTCCTTACTTGAGTGAAAGTACAGATACTACTGGTCAAATATTACTCCACTACAAGTAAAAGTTGTTTTCACAGATTCTTACTTAGTAAAAGTACAGAAGTACGTGCTTTTAAAAGTACTCAAGTATTAAAAGTAAATGTCCTTTATGTCAGTTGTGCATTGTTTTATTGTCGTATACCTTATGCCTCTGAAGCAACCTACTGAATACACAGAGTAGCTCACAGTATCAGTTTATTAAAGGATTAGTTCCCTTCAACATTTTGCCCCCATTGACTTTCCATAGTCATTTTTATTCCTACTATGGAAAGTCAATGGGGGCAAATTTTGCAGTGAGCAACTCCTTTAAGAGCTTTGTATGTTTAGCACATATATGTTTAGTTTAGATATAATCCTGTATGATCATTTAGCCTAATTATCCTCATTAGCCCCCTAGGCCTATATGTATTCATGAGCAGTGTTCTTTTATTTTGTATACTCCCTTTACCAGTTTTAGCAGCAATTTACCAGTAAGTAGTAAGGTTCTTGTAAATAGTCAAGTGTAGAACCCATGTTTTTGTTGGATTTATTACCATTTGTATTACCATAATTTAACTACAAACATAAACTATAGCTAGTATAATGAAACTATGGTATAGGGCTGAAACGATTCCTCGAGTAACTCGAGTTATTCGAATACAAAAAATCATCGAGGCAACAGCCTCGTTTAATCCATTTAACTACAGTACACACGGAGCGGAGCGCTGCGTTTCCCCACGGACCGTTATTACTGACGCACAGCCCGCTAAACTCTATTCATGTTACAGGCCTCTCAAGTCTCATGCAAATGCACTCACCGTGAGACACACGCGTTTTAGTATGTTCACACGGAGCACGTATTTCTCATGCTGATAAATAACTGATAGCTTATAGGGCTGTGACGGTTGCCGTAACAACCGCACCACCGCGATGGTAAAGTGCCATGACGGTAGTGATACGGCGGTAGTGCACGTCACTCTGACAAATATAGGTGTAATAAATATGAGAGTTGCGATAACGATTGCTAGTTGTAGCGTTTCAGTTGTGGATGGTTTTATTTAAAAGATTTTAAATTAACAGGAATTATTGGCATACGTTTCCGTTGGTGCGGAATCCTGTTATTTACACATTTCATCTGTCTGGTCTGCGTGTCTGAGTGAATGAACTGCACAGTTTAACGTGCTACACGCGTGATGCTCATGAATTTGTCTGCGTCTGTGCTGAATGTGGACATGAACTTCACCTCCAGAGTTGCGCTGAGAGTTTATTTCACAAACATGTTATTGTTTGAGTGAAGAAACACACATACTAAAAAATAAGCGTCTTCTGACAACCTGCCAAAATAAAAGTCATAGGCTATTGTTTGAAATTATTATTTCCATTTTTATTCATGTTTCTTATTTATATATTTGTATTATATTGCATTTTGAATTTAATATGGCAATGGAATGTACTAAATGGGTTTAGTTTTCACAGATATTAATGTATGCTATTTCAGCAATAAAATCTAATTGTTCTAAAAAGGAAACAAATTAGTTGTTTTACTCATTTTAAGAGACCCGTCTTATTTTCTCTTGTATATTTAGTATTGCTTTTTAATAAAGAAAAAGTACTTATTATCCGAATACCCGATTAATCGATGGAAAAATCAGTAGAATACTCGATTAGTAAAAGAATCGATAGCTGCAGCCCTACTATGGTATGTTTAGTTGCTGTGGTTTTACTAAAGATTATTAATTGGAGTATGGTTCCTATATATAGAAAATGGTAAATATGTCGATACTGTGGTTTTACTGCAAATACCATCCCTGCTGAAAAAAACAATGATTTTTTGAATTAGAATGAGATTTTTAAATTAAATTCCTCTTTGTAGTGTGTTTTGGGTTTTATTCCAATAGGATTTACCATCCCACCAATAGAATCCATCACATACAAGTAGACAACAAGTATCCATAGTACAATTCCCATTATAACCATTAAATCCATTACATTTTCTGTTGTATTTGCGCAGGGTTCTATAGTTTTTATTTCAACAGGAATACTTCAACTATACTTACTTCAGTAAAAACATCATTCATTTTCCAAATCGCTTTAAATGATACAGCAGCAGATCAGAAGTTAACACGCACGCGTAGCTCAAGGTGTAGATGCTTATTTATGCCGATCATTTTCATGACAATGTTTCAACGATCTTTGACTGATCGTAACCCACAGATGATTACACCACACTTTAACATGTGCCTTTTTCCTCTTTTATTGTTCTATTTGCCTTTTTAGAGCACTATCAATGGTGTAGCAGCGCCTACATTTACATTAGTTTAGCGGGGAAGATCCCAGAGTTGCCAGATTTGCGTAAAAAAATCTGCCAAATGGCCATTCAAAGCTTGCCAGAAAACCACGAGCTTAGAAAAACTGAAATACTTGGCAACAGTAAAAGGTCCTGGCAGATCGCAAGCCAGATAAATTGCGCACACAGGAAACACCGCTGCATAGAAACCATTTTCTACTTTTGGACCTTTTTTAAATGTAGTGGAGTAAAAAGTATGATATTTGTCTTTCAGATGTAGTGAAGTTAAAGTACAAGTACTCAGAAAAAATAATACTCAAGTAAAGTACAGATACTCAAAAAGTGTACATAAGTACAGTAGGCTACTCAGGTAAATTTACTTCGTTACTGTCCACCACTGCTCTGCTAATTCCTTGGGAATGACAGACCATTTATTTTAATTATAAGGCAAAAGTGCATTTTATCAAACATTCACCCCAATAAATGTAAGTTGCATTTGATCTCATTTCATTAACAAATACAATTTCTTTAGTGTGTTACACGTTCTCTGGCAGCAGCTGATTCTTTGTATAGGCACGAGTCACGAGCTTTATATGAAGATTTAACATGCGCAACACCAGAAAATATTAGTGATGTTACGTTCTGAGCCGAGGCTTCGGAGCGTGTGTCGAGAAATCCTGGAAGCTTTCAGTGTATGGTCAATGCACGTCTACACATTAATGAATATTCACAATAAAACGAAGGCGCGCATCACCGCATTAATAGTCATAAGAAGGATTACAAGCTGTTACGACAGCCAGTGTCAACATGACAACACACCTTCGTTTTATTTGAATTATTCATGATGTTGTGACCCAAACACTACGTTAAGCTTACAGTGAGTTTACCTCATAAGCCACAGACATTGACGCAAGGTAAACGCACACGGAAGAAGCAAAACCTGCCACCGAGAAATACAAGAAGAGAACCCACAGAAGAAGAGAATGAGAAATAGTTTCGTTGGGAAAATGGCTTTGGGCAACAGACAGTCAGTCAGGCTTGCACAGACAGAGTGGCCAGCGAGGTGAGTGATGTTAACAGGAATACGCTGTATTTGCAAGAGGTAAAGGGCTTCGCAATGCTTCCAAGTTAAATAATATTCTCAAATCTTTTTGATCTGACGCTCATTCTAGGATTTTCTAGGATTTTTCATTGGACAAGCCATTGATACAAAATTCATTTTATGGGAAAATAATTGTCTTATTTCAGATATTACTAATGCAAGCCACTCTTGTTGAAGATTTTCTTCTTTGCATGTTTGCCTTTAACAGATTATGTGCCTGTGTTGATTCACAAGCTTGACAGATGATGATTTGGATGACAACATAATAATCAATAAACCAGAAGCTGAATCTGCTTGTTGCGGGACTGCATACATTAACAAAGGAGTTGTTTGGCAAAATATACTTGGACCAACCTGCCTTGAAGCGCTAATATCAGTTTGTTTTGTTTTCCATGCCCCGTCCTGGAGTTCCCGAAGACACCAGAGGTCGCCAGTCCAAGCTCCGGGGTGGGGCCTGATGCTCTTCCCAGTTCAGCCAGATGCTCGTGATGATGGGCAATCCACCTGATGACAACTAACAATTACCATACTTTAACTTTAACAAATATATTCTTTTCATACGTTTTGGTATTATTGCAAACTGTTCTGGTATATTGTAATTTAACAATATTTAAAATAGTAATATACCTAGATTAAATATACTTCAATTAAATAATTGACCGTGTCATGGCTCGTAACGCGTGTCAACGCGTAATTGCGTCTTAACACGTTAGTTTCACACGTTTTGGCCTTTCTGGCCTTCCATAGTTAACGCGTAATTGCGTGTTAACACGTTAGTTTCACACGTTTTGGCCTTTCTGGCCTTCCAGAGTTTCACACGTTTTGGCCTTTCTGGCCTTCCATATTAAGACACATGTGCGCTAAAACATTCATGACGTTAACATGCATGACGTCGACGTGCCTGACGTCACTGCGCTGCAGGCTGCGGCGTGTAGTGTGGAGCCTCGCGCTACGAAACATCAATCCGAGGGCGGATAACTTCTGACTATAGTTTCGTACAAATGGTGAGCTTTGCGAGAAAAATGTGTAAAGATGTTACGTAGTTTTACAAAGTTGTGTAGTGCTATTCAGAGGTTTACGTTAGTCAGATTCACCCCAGTAAGTTCAAAACGTCCCAGATTGAACTCGGAGTTCGGATCAGTGGTTCGGTACCATTGCAAATTCCTTCTTTATAACCAACAATATGTAAACACGATGTTAAAAAGAGGTTCATTGTGCTTCTTTGATAACGACAGTTTTTCGCAAAAGTTTAAGGAACTGAGAGTGCACTTTTCGTGTTTTCCGTATGTATGTCACATTTAATGATTCATTAAAAGTTGTTTTTCTCGATGCAGTTTCGTGAGTGACAACCGCGTATACGGGAGTGAATGCGCTGAATGTTCGTCTCACGAAAATGAGATGTTTGACATGTTGTAACGGAACAAACAAATTATATGTTGTTTAATTTGTTCTCAATTGAGATAAAAAAACGACAGTAAACAAAAATCTATTTTTTTTGTTTTTAAGTGCCCACCCCTCGGTGCCACGCCTCTGTTTGTCTGTCATCTTTGACATTTCTCCTTTTTAATTTTCTTTCTTTCTATCATTCATTGTGTTGTGTCTTGTTCATCTCTCTTCTTCCCTTATGAAAATGAATCCTGGTTTTATTTTTTTGTTTTTTCGTGTTTTTGGCATATTGATTACAATTTGTATAACAGTTTTTCTCCAAAAAACATGCTTATGCTTACTGTAATTTGTGGCTACCATGGTTCAACTTTAGTAACTTCTTTGCAGTAAAACATTTTTTTGTAAGGGATAACTTTTCATTTCTACTCAATTGCTTTGTGTGTCTTTCACATCAATATTTGTTCTTTTTCTGTATCTCTTTTTGGAAGAAAATGTGTGTTTCCTGCAGCAGTGACGTGAGACTCGGACATTCTCTGAATAAACAAGAGGAGGAGTTTGTAAAGACAAGACTACCAACTGTTCAACAATGTCTGAAGAATCATGGGATACACTGCAGTCTGGTACACATTCAGTAATATCTGTTATTATATTTAATATATCTGCTTCATACACTCCTAGAAAGATCTACAAATGAAACGTGCAAGTTAAGTATTGATTGTGTTTCTTGCTTGTGATGCTATAAGGGCTTCTGGTGTTTAAATGTACGAATGTTGTTCACGGGTCTCAGGATAAAGTGCCAAAGATCGCACTGCTGGCTTCTGGAGGAGGAGAACGAGCCATGCTGGGTTTACTGGGATCTCTGGTTGAACTCGACAAAACGGGTCTTCTGGACTGTATCCTGTATCTGTGCGGAGTCTCTGGATCCACCTGGTACACACACACACACACACACGCACGCACACACACACACACACACACACACACACACACACACACACGCACACAGATGAGTGTCAGAAATGAGATAAACACTCAGTTGTGTGTTGTTTCTATGAAGGTGTATGGCGTCTTTATATCAGGACTCAGACTGGTCCACCAAACTGGACTCAGTGAAAGAGAAGATCATCCACAGACTCAAAGGTCCTGCTGTCGGCTTTGACGTTGTGCTGACGAAACTGATGAAATACTACAAAGAGAAAGACAACTTTAACTTAACTGATGTTTGGGCAGCGCTAGTCGTCAGTTTATATGTGAAAGAGGTTTGTGACGCTTCATAATAAAACACTCAATGATTTATGATCTTTATATGATTATAATGTAAAATGAACTCAAAATAATGTACTTCGGGGCAGAATTGAATTAAACTATTAACCTAGTACAAACTAAACGTAACATTGATTTACATTCAACATTGATTAAGACTTCAGACAGACGTACAAATATACCGGACATCCAATTATGACTTCTAAACCTCAGTGTTTTCTATAAAACGTATAAGCAGAAAGAGTATACACAGCTGAAATAAAAATATTCTCTCTTCAGATAGATGAAGGCACACTTTCACAGCAGCGGGGTCGGAATGTTAAAGACCCGTTTCCCATCTACGCAGTGATTGACAAGCAATACAAACAGCTTCAGGATAGAGGTAGGTCTGTGTCAGTGGCGTAGCAAGTCAGGTCCGGGCCCATGTGCAAGAACTTTTACCGGGCCCCATCCGCCCGTTAGCGACCGCGTTGCACATTACTGGACATTGGTTGTTTACTCAGGTGCGTTTTTAAATGTTGAAGTGCGTCAATCGCGCTCAAATAGTCACGGCAGACCCTAGGAGCGCAAACTCCCAAGAGGGAGAAAGCGACGCAGCCAGTGTTTTGCACGTGTTTTTACACGCTACACGTGAACGGCCCTAACATTTATATAATACAGTTGTCAAACATTAAACATTTAGCTACTTAAATCGCGCTGGCTCTTTCATTCTATCAACCTCGGCTTCTTCAATAGCAAATCCCGCCTTCCTACATTTGTTTGGCCTCAATTGACATTGACGAGCTCATTCAGAATCCATCTAAATTAAAGGGGTGATGAATTAAGACCACAATTTTAACCCGAGCTTTTGTTATATAAGAGGGAATCGTATTCAAGCGATCATCCTGTAAGCGTCAGACCTGAAAACGTCCTTGTTACTGAGATTACATCTGTTATTGACACCAGGTCCAGCGAACGCCAGGTCCTGGAATGCACCTGTCTATGACGTCATTGATAGGTTGAACACCGCCTCCACAGAAAGAATATCAACGACTACTTCTCTAGCCCCGCCCACTGGTTCGCGCATGACAATTCTGAAGTAACACAAGTTGTGTGGAACCAGATAGAGCGAGCAAGCAATAAACATGCCGTTAAAGATCGCAAAATATTGTGCAGTCAGTGCCCGGTTGTGGAAGAACACAGTCGCTGCATAACCTTCCTTCGGATTCCCACATTAGTAATGCGCGGTTGAAGTTTATTTTTAAAGAGGTTCCAGCTCACGTGGGTAAAACATTACCGCGGATTCCTTTGTGAACAAGGCAGAGGTTGACGATGGATTTGCGGAGAGACTAAAATTAAATAGCAGTGCTGTGCCGTCAATATTGGATCCGATAGGAATGGCGCAGCGATCTTATGTGAGTAAAACATATTTGTACTATGCGTCACTATTGCTTTGTTAGAGATCGCTAAGTCTCTAACCAAATTCACAGAAGTCTCCAACTAAGTTTATTACGCAAACTGCTATCCAATCATAGCAGTGGGTGTTTACTTCCAAGTCTTCATGGCGGAACGGCCATTCAAACCGATCGTTTGTCAAGCCGGCCTCAAAACCCGGGTAGAAAATAGGATGTTACTTAATGATTTTGATGTTTCTGAATGTAAAAACCACGCGAACGTCATAAGTAGACCTCAGACAACAGTATAAAACAATAAACAAGCCCAGTTCATCACACCTTTAACCTTCATTCCGTTTCGACGCAGCAAGGTAAACAAACTACATTATACAGTAATAATAGAGTGTAAATGATTATATATGTATATGCCAACTAATTGGGACAATAAAGACCTCCCTACTACCTCCTCACCTCACCATATACACTTTATTATTAAACGCCTGTTAGCCGTTTTTCAAAAATGTTCTTTATTTTGTTGAAAATAAATGCCCGTATGATCTGATATGCGATGTGAAAATGTAGAAGAGTGAGTTGGATTCGGTCTTGCATTGCTATGTGGCGTCAGAACTACTTCTCACACGTCGTACTCACTACGCCACTGAAGCTGCTGGCAAAGTTGTCTCTACATTTTTTTCCGGGGAAGGACCCATTCACGTGTGTCCATGGGTTAGACCAGATCTGAGATCAATAACCTAGTCATTTTCGACACTATTGTACGGCAATGAATAAAACTTGGATGCGGGACCCCAATCCCTCGGGCCCGTATGCACCTGCATACCCAGACGCTACGCCACTGGTCTGTGTGTGTAACGGAAAATCAAGTCTTGTTTTTAAATGAATCATTTGCGTGACTGCAGACCCCTGGGTTGAGATAACACCTTATGAAGCCGGTTATTCTCTCACTGGAGCGTTTGTGGACGTCTCCAGATTTGGCAGTCAGTTTCACGAAGGCTCGAAGAAAAAGGACCAGCCTGAGATGGACATGCTCTACCTGCAGGGTAACAAACTCTGAGTCTGTGGCCCAGTTTCACAAACAAGACATATTAGCATAAACGTTGAAGAATATGACATGTTTTTGTTTCTTGGCATCTTGTGTTTTCTAGCTCTGTGTGGCAGTGCTGTGGCGGAGAATGACAACATTGTAGCATTAGTTTGGGAAAAGATGAAAAGTATCAGCGGCTGTCTCTTTCTGTCCTCTGTTTGATGTTTGGAGCAAACGTTCTTATTAAAGTGAAACATCAATGTACCTTCATCTCAGTTCTGGTTCCTTTGGATTTTTCTTCAGATTTGTTTCATCATATAAGATGTACAAAAGATGAGAAAGAGTGTAAAGGTAAACCATGACTTACTGCTTACAGTATATACACTGTATTGATGAATGACATTTTCATTTCAGATATCGTCTGAACATCTGACGGTGAATGTAGTGCTTCAATGTGTGTTTTCTTCAGATTCCACATCGCTACCTATAGCCGCCTGTCTGATTCTCGAGACTCTTGTGGAAATGAATCTCCTGGCGGTAAAAGGCAAAGACCCTTCAGATCTCCAAAACGACATCAGAACGAAGCTGAACGGTGACGTGTGATGAGAGCAAACACTTTGGGCTTGTTGTTCAGTGAATATTTCTCAAGGTTGTTCATTTTTATGTCTACAAATATTTGATAGAACTTGACGGAGGTGAAAGTCAAATGGTGGAAAAGTCAGATGAGACGGATGCTAAACTGAATGTCACGCCGTTCACCCTGGAGGTGTTTGAGCGCTTGAGCGTTCACTTCAGTTCCTGGTTACTTGGTAAGTTGAACTCTCTGTATACACACATCACTTCTGAATATCTTTGATGAACCTAAAAACCATCCTTGATTTTAAAGAGTGAGTTTGCTTTTTAACCTCAACAGATGTTTTGAAGCACGTTTGTGAGTGGTTGGCAGAATGGATCTGGGGCAGAAAATACAACTTTCTCCACAACGTGAAAGGTTAGAACAGACCTGGTGTTCGTTCCGTGCGAATATGAGGTTTATTATCCATGTCATTCTGTGCCGTCAGATGAACGAGTGCCCTCCTTTCTGGTGGAAAGTGAAAAGAGAGACTTTGTAGACGCTGGTCTGTTGCTCAACGCAGGCTACATCTCAGTGCTGAGACAAGAGAGAGACGTCGATCTCATCATTTCTCTGGATTTCAGCGAGGGAGATCCTTTCCTGGTACAAACACACATGCACGTTCGTATGTTCATTTAACATAAGTGTTCACCTACATTATGTGCACATTTACTCATTTGATATTCTTTCCTGGAGCACAAAGGAGAAATTCTTCACAGTTTATACAACTTGTGCTTTGAATTAAATCTGCAATGAATGGAAGAGCGAGTGACTAAAGGAACATCAGGTGACGCTGTATATCTCTTTCATGACAGACGGTGAAGACGGCTGCTGAGCTGTGCAAGAATCTAAACATCCCTTTTACTGAGGTCGATGTACCCAGTGAGGACTCGACAACCCCGAAGGACTTTTATGTGTTTGAAGGGCATGAAAAAGCACCGAGCGTGATACACATCCCTCTCTTCAACACAGTGAACTGTGGAGGCAAGTTCAAATCTGAATCATCCGAGTCCTCTGAAGTCCTGAATGAAACTGCATGTGATTTGTGTTTCCGTTTCAGCAGATAAAGTTGAGGAGTGGAGAGGCAAATATTCCACCTTTCAACTTTCCTACAGCGCTGAGATGATTGACGATCTGCTGGAAGTCGCTGGCAAAAACATCACAAACAACAAAGAGAAACTGGTGAAAGAGATTAGGAAGATCATCGGGACATAGGACATCTCGATAGCATTTGCGACCCTGCCTGTGAAAGCCCAGCTAGTCATTTTTTGGTGATTTACTGTTCTTTATATTAAACCATCCTACATAATGTAAAAAACATTCTGTAAAATATAACCTTGATATCTTTAATATTGACTGAGTGAGGCAATGGATGAATCAATAAATGGTTGAAATCAAACTTTGATGCTCATCATCTCAGAATTAGATTGAGACTTCACTAGATCTTTCTCCGTCAGGAAATGATTCAATCGGAAAATATCAACTTCATTGTGAGATAATACTGTTAATCAACCACCAGGTAGACAGAGATGAAGCGAAGAACAGCAGGCAGGAGATGAAGTGATGTTGAATTAAATGAAATTGATTTATTGAGTAATCTCAGTTGTGCTTCAATGCTCAGTCTAACTCCGTCTGACTAGAAACAGATTCAATGGGTATTATTAACCACACAAAATGACTGTATCGAAATATTGTCTCGTGACGTTATTATTAACCTTGAGAATGAGACCATTGGAGACTCGTATCAGCATAAAAGACAATACAGCACCCTACAGAAGATTAAACAATATTATAAATAAGGACAAGTGTAACAAATAATAAGAATAAAAGTGAATAATAAAATGATAAAATCAATGAATGAATATATGATCAATTAAATGTAATAAATGCATAAAATTTAGTAAGTAATGTTAGTAAATAATGGAATTAATAAAAAATGTAATAAATGACATGAATGAAATGGAATAATAAAATAAAATAAGAAACAAATGCATGTTTCTATTCAGATCTATCATCTTACAGGGTATTGTTTGTTGGGGTTTACATTCTAATCCAACAATTGTATATCTGAATAGTATTTATTTCTGTTAAGTTTCATCAGTGTACATTGAAATACTTGCAATAATACCATCTATTATAATACCATATATTGTCTAAGATTTTATTTATTCATCTTTTACTAGTACAGTAGTAGTAGTATTCTTATTATGTAAAGCTGCTTTGCAATAATGAAAACTGTGAAAAGAGTTCAATCAAATTGACTTGACTAGTCCACGCACTTATAATTCAACTGCACTGAAGTTAAAATGGCCAGTTGAAGGTGCAGTGAGGAATAAGCCCACACACTTGAATATCAGAATTACTCAATAAAGAATGGCCATAGAGGTTTATACTCCTTTTTTAACCAGTAGTTTAGGCTTTTTAAGAATAGTTTTCGGTTTACATGTGTTTTTTTAATTACAGTAATGAGTAAATATAGAAAATGCATTTTAAATACATATAAAGTTTTATGCTTTGTGTTGGTGGTTGTTCTGAAGAGTATAGCATTTGCTTATGTTGACTAAAGGCTTGTTGAACATTATCATTTCTTTTTTTATCAAAAGGCATTTCGTTGGAAATGCCAGAGGCAAGAATAGCTTTTCCTTGTAACCCGTAAAAACTCACTGTGACATCTGTACACAGTATTTAAAGCTTTAAACAAGCTTTAAATAAAGCAGTAAAATAATTCATGAATGCTTCTCAGCTTGTTTTGTCTGTGTAGGAACATGACGTGCAAAAACGTGTTTCATGTTTTCTATTCATTCACAATAATCATGTTCTCTTTTATTTTGTATGATCTTGAACTAGTACGCCATTGCTCTGATTGATTGAATTAATTGATCAGATGTAAGTATTTGACATAATAGAAAACACGTACTTAATATGGTAATTATAAAAATTAACTTTAATTCGCGTTTATTTGTATAGCACTTTCAACAGTTTAAACCATTGCAAAGCAGCTTTACACAAGGACACAATATAAAACACAGATAAAACACAAACAAATTCGAAAAAAGTTACATTAGGAATCATTTTATAGTCCGTCATCTGAAGTCCTTGCAAGGGCCGGTGTCTGACGTCTTGGTGGGAGGCAGGATCCGGACTGGAGCTGGCATATCACTACCTCAGGATGAGCATATCCTAGGAACTACTAAAAGTCTGTAGTTTTGCGATCTTAAGGAGCGTGATGGATTGTAGCGTATTTGGACTTTTAGTAGTTCCTAGGATAGCAACATCCACCAAAGGAGGAATAGCTCTTTCCTACCTGGCACCTAAACTGTGGAACAGTCTTCCTGACACGGCTCTGGGCTCAGACACTCTCTCCCAATTTAAATCTAGACTAAAGACACATCTCCTAAAAACACACAAGCGTTGTGTTTTCACTCTGGGACAGAGGAACTGAAGTATGTCAACATTATTTTCTTTGTTTATTCATTTATCTTTGTTACAGCCGCCGCCCCTAGACAGAGAGGGGGACATAACACATCTTTGGACTATGAAAAGATTCCTAATTTCTAATATAACTTTCTTAGAATTTGTTTGTGTAGATAAGTAGGCGTATTCGGATGCAACATTAGTTTACGCACGTGTGAATCTCGAGTGAAATAGTCCACCACCTGGATATTTCTCGCCTACTGTTTTATGAATACTGACGATTCAGACACACTTTGCGTTCGCCTACTGCTTTTTGCAATATATATGGAAGTAAGCGACGCAGCCTTCATTTTTCCAGTTCAATCTCTGGCTGTTACATGGTTCCAAAGCTGAAAATAAAGTTGTTCAATGTGTTCAATCATTTCACATGATGTGTTTGAGTACATGAATGAAGCTTTTTGTATTAAAGCAGCGTTGCTAAAACAGGGCTGAGGGTCTCCAGTTCCCAGCATAATTTGCTTGGCATAAGAGTAAATATAAAAATAAAGCATAATAAATGCATTTTAAACACATATAAAGTCTTATGCTTTAGTTGTGTTGGTGGTTGTTCTGAAGAGTAGCATTTGCTTATGTTGTCTAAAGCAGTGGTTCTCAAACTTTTTCGTTGTAAGGCCCCCTTTGTGTTAAGTGCATCGCTTTACGGCCCCCCATATAAAGACGTATAATCTTAAACTTAGAATTTTAATTAAACCAAAAACATTCAGTTATACAATGCTAAAACCTCAATTATTTTGGTTGGTGGTGTCATTTTTCTGATGTTTTATTGCATAAAATCTATGATAAATTTCTATATTTCATAAAATGCCACAAAATCTGTGGCCCCCCTGGAGCCATCTTAGGGCCCCCCAGGAGGCCACGGCCCCCAGTTTGAGAACCACTGGTCTGAAGGCTTGTTGAACATTATCATGGATGTTTCTTTTATTATTAAAAGGCATTTCATTGGAGGCACGAATAGCTTTTGCTTATAACCCGTAAGAACCCACCATGACATCTGTATGAAAAAAATAAACAAACAAGTAAATAATCCATATTTCACTGGCATCTATGGATTATATGGGGTCTAAGCGTGGTTTCTTAATAAGAGGCTTAATAACAGCCTGAATGGTCTAGGGCAGAGGTGGGCAAAAGGTTGGGTTTAAGTTAGGATTTTGTTAGGTGAAAATGACTAATTTGATGTAATACAAACAAAATCCAAAATTATTTAGCTCTTTCTGCTCTAAGGGTGAGAAACACTGCGGCTGCTCTTGGGGGCAGAAAGTCGTTGCTGATGCACAGGGCAGGGTCAAAGATTGAACATTTATTATTTTTTCTCTTATGTTTTCGATTTTCTCAGTGAAAGTTTTCATAAAGCCATTACTGTTAAATTAACATGTAAATGCAGCGTTGTGGTACAGGGAGATAAACAAGATCTCAATGTAGCAGACTACGCCACCCTGTTACCAGGGAACTACCGATTGCACACACAGGAAGCACACAGGCTCACTGGTGTAAACAATGGCTCAAGACGTGGATAGAAAAAATACGAAATGTTGTTTAATGCCATCAATAAATGACCTCAAAAACCTCACCCACACCATACTCAGGAGAGTAGGGATTACCAGAGGCAGGTAAAATAGCAACTGATCCTAAGGCCCTTATATCACAAAATGGCATCACCAGGTGCACAAGTCTCACCACGCGCACACAAGCACACAGTGGAGTCAAGCATCAATGCACAGCCCTCAGTGACTGAAGAAGCACCACCGCACGAGAAGACCGGCTAGCTGCCTGCCCTGGACCCCTGCAGCTCCTGTAATATAAAAACAACAACAAACACACAAATGAACCAAACAGACACTTCAAATATCAGGCAAAACAAAACCCACAAACAATAACCCAAAAGCAAGCAGGACATAGGCACAAACACCTGCTAATGGACGAGCACTCACAGAACAATACAAAAAAATAAACAAAACGGCCCGCTTCTACAAAAAGACCTTTAACTGATCTTGAAGCCAGACCCAAGCACCCGAACCAAATCAAAAGAAGGTAAATGAATTTCAGGTGAATCATTCTCACGTACTGCCTCTCTGTCTTCCGCAGATATAACTTTAGTGGTTTTTGGTCACAAATAATTCCTGTAGTAACATATGAGTCATTTCATCTGTTGGTATTTGGGGTTAAAGTGGGATTAGGGGAGAGGGTTTGGTGTTTGGTGAAGGGTTTGTATTTAGAGCAAAGGCAACTGCCAAAAAAAGAAAGACTTCCCCTATCTGGGAATATTTTGAGTTTATAGCTTCCAATGTATGTGTGCTTTTCTTAAAAAAAACATCAGGTTTTGCTTTCATTTATTTTGTCCTCATATGTAATTTTTTTAATCTCATATAACTTTATCCAGAAGGTGAGATGCTTGGTGTGTGACAAGGAGTTTATGTATGGAAGCAGCACATCATCCATGCTAAGGCATTTCAGAGCTTTACACGAGACTGCACAGCTCCAGAGCAGTCCTACAAGCACACAAAGTAGGGCTTCATGATTTTTATTCATAAAAGTGAATGCATTATCATGATTTCAATTCATATATGTCTATTATATATAACTTCTACACAGTGTATATATATAATATCTATGTATATATCTATATATCTTTCAGACCAGAGCAAACAAAGCTCAAAAGCCACTTCTGATGAGATCGTAGAAGTGGATAGATACCTTACAGAGACAAACATACAAAGATTTGAAACATGTCTACCATCGATATACATTGGCATTACAGTTTCTGTGTACCCCGGCCTCCTCTGCACCATGTGAAAGAGTGTTCTCTAAGGCCGGGGAAGTACTGTCTAAGTAGTCTCAGCCTCAGACGTCACGTCCACGGACCGTTGGCTAAACGTCTGGTGCAGAAGGAACACTTTTCTGGAAACACTTCAGCATGTTCGAAGTCGTCATCTGATTGGTTGAAAGCGAGGTTAATGGCATAAAGTTATAACCATTGCTGTTTCTGTTAACTTTTGACACGTTCGTGAATTTACACCTGTCTGTTACTGCGGGGACATTTCCACGCCTCTAAACATGATGCGGCACAAAACGAAATACCGAGAAATGTTTCCTACATCGCCCTGGTTCAGAGTGAGGATAATCTACAGGGTTTTTCCTGGCTCAAAATGAGATTGAGGTGGTGCCATCCTTATCTTGTACACACACGCACGTGTACGCCTACTGTACCTTTAAGTGACTTAACCAAACACTTTACACATTAAACCGTAATAATTTGATGAAAATGACAATTATTAAGTTATATAAAACATTACTTTTATTCAACCAAACAGACATTTTTAAATCAAATAAAGCTTTTTATCTTTTTCAACTAACTTCCAGCCCACAATAGATTTAGAACAACTAAATTAACCAGTCTTACTAAATTGGCAAAGCTCATTCACATCCTGCATTCTCTTGTGGTTCACTGAGCTTTGAATGATTCACTGATATTTTATATTCGCTAGTGACTGAAACGTTTCAACAGTTTAAACGAATCGGTTCAAATGAGCAATTTGTTTGCGAGTCGTTCTGATCGCAATGTGCATTCATACGGGCGAACTCGCTGTGTACGGTATAACGCTGATTCAACGAGCCAACTGCACAGCTTAAAATGTTATACAATGATGTACGCCACGTTAAGTTAAGAAATGGAGCGTTTCTGGATGCAAAGCAAACAATATTCCTGAAAAGCCGCGAACAGCTAATCTCACACATCGCACAGCTCCTATTCCCTGATAGCACACACATACATCTGGTTTACGTCTATTTGACATCTGCATTTACATCTGCAAGACATCTACAATACATCGTTTGCTCATCTAATACGTCTCGGAGACGTCTGCTGTCAGACGTCATATAGACATCTAGAAGATGTCTGTAAGATGTTTATGATTTAGAATGGATGTAAAGCTGCTCTTTCTAAGATGTTTAGCAGATGTTTTTACGCAGAAGATCTCCAGATCTTTAGCAGACGTATTACAGACGTTCAGACATCTCCGAGACGTATTGCAGATGAGCAAACTATGTATTGCCGATGTTTTGCAGATGTAAATGCAGACGTCATATAGACGTAAGCCAGATGGATTGTGCTATCTGGGTTAGCTCTTGTACTTCGATCAACTCTTCTGTGAATACTTGACAGACAAATGAGAGAAAAATAAATAAATAAACACAAACCCTCTGTCTTTCTCTCAACAGGTATTGGTCTGGCTTTTGTTGAAACCAGTAACTTTGTATTGGCACCTATTGTATTATTGCTCCTATATGACATGTGGCTTTATTGCTCTCAGAACTCTTTGTAAGTCGCTTTAGATAAAAGCGTCTGCTAAATGACTAAAGTAAATATAAACTCTTCAGCGCCTCACTGGGCTGATAACGAAACAGCGCCTCCCTTGCGGCGTAATGCCGCAACTGCAGTTACACACGACAGTCTGTTGACAGAATACTATACACGCAGTGTTTTTTGTGAAGTTATTTTGTACATTATTCTGGCGAGAGACTGAGTCAGCACGAAATTTGACGGATTGGAGATTATTACAAACATGAGATGTTTTGGGAAGAATTGATAGACCAGTTGTTCTTCAAATCCTTGAAGAAGCCCAGTTAATAAATAACTGATGAAACAGCGGTTAGGATGCATCTTTAATGCTCTGCCAAGTGCAGGGACATTGACAGGTGTACATTTACATTTATGCTTTTGGCAGAAGATTTTATCCAAAGCAACTTACATTGCTTTATCCTATACATTTATACATAGGCATGTGCAATCCCTGGGATCAAACCCACAACCTTGTGTTGTTAACGCAATGCTCTTACCACTGAGCTACAGGAAAGGTGTAGAAGGCTCATTTTTTATTCTTCAGTGGACAGGATCTCCATGCACACACAGACTTGGGATGACTGCAGGAGTGAATAAATTTACAATTAGGGAATCTATACATTTTTATTGAAATTAAGACACATGGGCGTATGAATCATAGGAGTGACCTTTTCCTTAGCATCCTCTTTGGATACGCGGCCTGAGGTAGAGGACTTAGCGGATCTCAGGCATAGGGAAGGAGAATGAGTAAATGAACTGCATAAAAAGCAAGATAAGGAGTGGTGTCTACCAAGTCTTTGGTTGAACCTTTGTATCCACATGGTGGATTTAGCAGAAAAAGATTTGTGGTACTCGTAAAACAAGGGTGTTGGAGAGGAGATGGCCATAGGGGAGGTTAACGAAGGCCAACTTTCCAGTATTTGAATCCTGTTGTTGAGGTCGGAAAGGGCGAGTTGGGTGCTTTGAAGGGCTTTCACCACAGGATCCTCTGCGGGCTGGAACTCAGAGACGATGTCGGATTTCTCTGTACCTCGCCTCTTCTGGATTGGTGCGGTAGTGGAACGGGTACACTGCTTCCTTTTTGCAGTGGCTTTTCTGGAGCCGGAGGGTGTTGGAGCTGAAGACATCTGAGAAATTTCGGGTACATTCTCCAAGAAGAATGTTATGGCTGTACAGAGTTGCTAGAATTCTTTCAGCGGGCCAGTCCGAAAGGAGCGGAGTAGGTGTTTTATTGGCTAAACACGCACTTCTCCGAATCTTCTCAAGTGAGTGAGTAATTGATGCGTGCAACTAAAAATCCGTCCACACTGATGTTGAATGCTAACAGTGTCTTTTATTGTGCTTCAATACAACAGTTCTTGTCGTTCACTCCCTGTGACCTCTCTTTTATACCCATGATATACAAATCAATTTCATACCTTGCAGTCAAATTTGAACCAATTTTTACTTCGTAGAGAGGTCCATGGACGTCAATATCAGACGTTCAGAAGACGTCATAAAAAGATGTAGAAACCCCTTTCACTTTTGGCACATAAACTTTTGGACATATGCTTGCTCGGGGGGATATCTGTGTTCTGCAGACGTTCTCGTGGTCATATAAACATGATTAATCTCATAATGTATGTGAAAGTTGTGTGTGCTTTTACTGATATCTGTCTTCTGCAGGTGCTCTCATTATCATAAATGCATGATTCATCTAGTTTCTGATCCCTATAAAAGAGAATCTATGGTACAGTGAAAGAGAAAACTGTTGTATTGGTCACAGCATTGCGTTGTAGAGGACGATACAAGAACGGTGAGTTTGTATTTAAAACTTTGGACATCAGTTTGATGTCAATATAATTGCCAGTTATAATAGTTTGAACAAAGCCATCCAGACTTTTTCAGTTCGAAATTATAGTCACTATCGTCACTGAATTACTGACCTACGTAAAAGTCATAAATAAGTGCAAGTGAGATGAGTTTGCTTTATGTTTGAAGTACAAAATGATTTTACGATTCACATGTGAGGCGTGAATATGTGTCATTTCGAACAAAACGGGAACGTCTCTTCAATGTTTACCACAGACCTTGTTTTACTCGTGAATCTTAAATGGCTTTTTTATAAATCCTTAGAATAATATCACTGCATTTGCATTCCAAATTTAATAACATCAACGGAATGGAATATTTCAGCTTGTGCTCTGGGACACAAGAAAATCTTTTCAATAGTGTGAAACCACGTACTTATGCCTGATAAAAAATATGAGATAACAAATTTGATATGATATTGCTTCATTTGTGTTTAAGGTTTCAATGTTTTTTTGGGAAGCATCTTTGGAGTTGATAGAATTATTAATGCAAGAGAAGGTGAATGGTGATGATCTTTTAAGCATTCTTCACATAGAACCCTCGTGCTGTTGAAAATTAAAGTAACTACAGATTAAGACATTATTTGAAAAGCAAATACATCAAATTAAGCGTGATAAAGCTGTAAATGTAATAACAGGTTCATGAGAGGCTTATGGGCGGGAGTACAGGCAACATAATTATCTTGACAACAAAAGTATATCCTGTTAAATGTGCTCATAAAATCCAGATAAGAAGGAATCATTTGTGATTTAACCTTCAATTAAACGAACCATGAAAGGACATTAAGAAATGAGACGCACTTCCACATGTTGTTTAAAATGCAGTAATATGGTGGTATTGTTCTAGTTGTATTTTATATGTCAAAACACCGTATATGTTGAGGTCACATGACATGATCTGAAGTTACACCAAATATATCTAACTCGTCTCTCATCATCACCAGAACATTACAGCCATGGCTCCTCATTGGAGTGTTGAAATAAAAGCAACTCCAGATATCCAGACATTCTCCAATCAGGTGAGAGACAGAAAATAAATGAGACATGTTTTGATTTGAGGAAAACTAATGTAATCACTCAAATTTATGAGCAATTCAGCAACATATTGACATACCAACACAAATCATCATGTATGTTTGTTTAGTTAAAGGCTGAGGTGGAGAAGAAAATCCAAAAGTCATTTACAGATTTCATTGCTGTAAGATTTATCTATCAAACTCCTGAAAACATTCACTACATAATCAAGGTGAGTATTATTTATCATACGAGCTAATAATAATGAAATGATGACATCTTTAAATTGCATGTGTAAAAGGAAATGCCTTGATTTGACAAGAAACAGAGTCCATACCAGACGAATCTCGCGTCTTCGTTTTCTTCTTTCACTCCTTTTTCTTCTCCGTACATTTCTCTCTTCATACTCCCTCTCATCATTCTCTTTCATCTCTCTCCGTCTCTCTCTCCTCGCTCCTCGGCTCTCTCTGTTGGCTCTCTCCTCTCTTGTCGGTCCACATCTGCTCTACTTCTCCACCATGTCTGGTCCTCGGCACTCTCTCTTCTTCTAGTCTCTCCTGCTCTCTCTCTCTGGCTTCTTCCTCTCCCTTTCTCGTCCTCTCAATTCTGCTCTCCCTTTTATGCTGTTGTCTCTCTCGCTTGTTACTTCTCTCTCGCTCTCTCCTATCGACTCTTCTCTCTCATCCTCAATGGCCTCTGTCTCCTTCTCTCTCACTCTTCAAAAAGTTTTATCTTCTGTCTTTCGGCGTCTTCAATCCTCTGCTCACTCTGCATAACCGCAGCCCCCAACACTCGGTCTCTCTCTCTCTTCTATAAAAGACCTCACTCTTGCTCTCATCCTCTTCTGCACCTACCTCGAGCTCCGTCTCTTCTCTCTCTCTCTCTACCACAACTCCCTTGTCCCCATCTCTTTCTCGTCCCCTACCTCTCAGTACCCTAGGCTGGCTCCACAATTCCGCTACTCTCCTTTCTGGTCCCAAGAGACAAGAACCGCCTAGAATAACTCTCGGTTCTAATTCTTTCTGCAATGATTCGTGCATCTCCCTCTCAAACTGTTCTGCTCCCCTCTCTCTCTCTCTCTCCTCTCTCTCTCTCTCTCTCTCTCTCTCTCTCTCTCTCTCTCTCTCTCTTCTCTCCTCTCTCTCTCTCCTCTCTCTCTCCTCTCTCTCCTCTTCTCTCTCCTCTCTCTCCTCTTCTCTCTCTCTCCTCTTCTCTCTCTCCTCTCTCTCTCTCTCCTCTCTCTCCTCTTCTCTCTCTCCTCTCTCTCCTCTTCTCTCTCTCCTCTCTCTCTCTCTCACTCTCTCTCTCTCTGTCTCTCTCTCTCTCTCTCTCTCTGTCTCTCTCTCTCTCACTCACTCTCTCTCTCTCTCTCTCTTTCTCTCTCTCTCTCTCTCTCTCTCTCTCTCTCGGGAGGTTTGGGGCGCGTGTGAGAGCGTTTGTGAGAGCACGATTGTGATTTCATTAATTTTACTTGGTGTTGTTTTTTTTTTTCTCTTTCTTTTTTTTTCTCAAATAGCATTTGATTTGTTTTTTTTGTGTGAGTGTTTTTTTTGGAAACTTTTCGAGGCGGCATTGGAATGGCGTCTATCCCCGCGGGGGTAGCGTCACCTGTGTCGCTCCGCCATGGGATCAGGTGTGTACCAGCGCAGGGCGTCACGGTGGAGGATGTGCTGTTAGAAATCGGTGAAAAAGTTGGATATGAGAACATTGTTTCGGCGTCTAGGATGAATAAAGCAGTGGTGGTGTTTGTCGAGAAGGAGGATATAGTTAACCGGTTGGTAAGCGACGGAATAGTGGTAAGTGGTGATTTTCTTATTATTTCACCGCTTGTTACTCCGACAACGAGAGTTACGATATCAAACGCGCCTCCTTTCATTCGAAACGAGGAAATTGAAAAAGCGTTAACGCGTTATGGTAAACTAGCTAGTGAGATTAAGATGATTTCCCTAGGATGTAAAAGTACTGCTCTGAAACATGTAATGTCTTTTAGAAGACATGTGTTTATGTTCCTAAATGAACCGGAGTTAGACATCTCGTTCAGAGTTTTGCATGAAAGGAAATCTTATGTCATTTATGCAAGCACTGGTAGCATGAAATGCTTCGAGTGCGGGGATATCGGGCATAAGAGGCTTGCGTGTCCGCATAAGGCCCAAAGTAGCGACGTGGATGTGGTGAGGCCTAGTAACGTTACTCTTTCGGCTGGGGAGAGTAGCGGATTAGCTGCTGAGAGGCTTCAGCCTCAGACTGTATCAAAGGAAAGTACTAGTGGTGATGGATCTATTAAGGAGCAGACTGAAGATGTGAATGAAGTGGTAGATAAAGGAAAAAAGGATAGCTTTCTTGAAATAGTTGATGACAGTGTAGGGGTTTGTGGAGCAGATATGGATGTTGATGAAAATACTGAAAAGGTAATTTCTGATGAAACGTGTACTGATGCTGATATGGAGATGGCAAATGATGATGCTCTCTCAGACATATCTGATTTTGGATCACAGTACGGAAATATGGAAGATGTTTACACGTTACAGGATATAAATGGTTTTTTAGATGCAACGTTTGGTAAGACGGTGACAGTGGAAAATTTCTTTCCAGATACTGATAAATTAATTAAAACAGTAAAATGGTTGTTTAAAAGCGTTAGCTATGAAGTTTTAAGTCAGAAGAAACGATTTAGGTTGAAAAAGATGGTGACAAAGCTGAAAAGAGCCAAAGTAAACGCCTCACAAGACAAATAAAATGTTTGATACACTTGGGATAAACAAACTTTGGGTTTTTCTTTTTTTTTGTTTTGTCCTCTCTTTTTTTCTTTTTTCTATGGAGCTGCTGAGAGTGGCCTCTTTAAATATAAATGGGGGCAGATGTGGGAATAAATTGCAATTGGTATCAGAGTTGTGTACTGTTAAAAAGATAGATGTAATCTTTTTACAAGAAACGCATACTACTCTAGAAAATGAAACTGAATGGACTAGAGGGTGGGAAGGGAAAAGTGTTTTAAGCCATGGGACGAATATGAGCGCTGGTATAGCCATTTTATTTGCTAAAGGAATGAATGTTAATTTTTTACTTGTGGAAGAAATTGTTAAAGGGAGAATTTTATTGTTGAAGATAGAACATGAAGGCTCTGAGTATATTTTGATTAATGTTTATGCGACAAATAATGGACCTGAGCGTGTAAAAATTTTTTGGGAGCTAAGACATGTGTTTCAAAGATTTGAAAGAAATGTATGCATTATTCTTGGAGGTGATTGGAATTGCACAACTGATTTTAAGTTTGATAGAAATGGAGATGAACCCCACTATGAGTCAAGTGTTGTACTATCAAAAATGTTAAAAGAATTTGAACTTTTGGATATTTGGAGACAAAGAAATAAAAAGGTTAAACAGTACACCTGGCTTAAAGTACATGAAAACAGGGTCAGTGGTGCTAGATTAGACAAATTTTATTTGAGTAAAGAATGGAACAATAAGGTTTTAGAGGTTTCAATTTTACCTGTTGGTTTTTCAGATCATCATATGGTTTTATTTAGTTTGAATATGAATAGAGTTTTAAAGCCAAATTATTTTTGGCATTTTAATGTTAAGTTATTGCAGGACTGTTTATTTTGTGAAAAGTTTAAAGTTTTTTGGAATGATTGGAGGTTAAAAAAGGATTCTTTTGAAAGTTTGAGTATGTGGTGGGACATTGGTAAAGCTAATATAAGAGTTTTTTGTCAAAATTATAGTTCCCTTTCTACTTCTATGAGGAAGTTAGCAATTGCAAAGCTTCAAAGAGATATACAAGTCTTGGAGAGTACACTTGTGGACAATAACGATGAGAACGTGCGAAATGAACACTTGAAAAAAAAGAAGGAACTTGGCTCACTATTACATGAGCAAGTGAAAGGAGCTTTAATAAGAGCAAGATATTGTTCTATTAAAGACATGGATGCTCCTTCGGCATACTTTTTTAGTCTTGAAAGGAAAATTGTTCAGCAGAAGCAGATGCATCACCTTCGTCGACCAGACGGGGTCATGACTTCTGACCCAAAAGAAATGAGGAAACTGGCTGCGGATTTTTATACAGACCTCTATGGTGCTGAGGACTGTGATCTTGAATGTGCTTCCAAACTTTTAAGCGATTTACCAAAGTTGACGGATGAACAAAAAAAGCCATTGGATAACCCAATCACTTTTCAAGAGATTACTGGAGCAATGAAACAACTATCAAATGGTAGATCTCCGGGAATTGATGGAATACCAGCAGAGTTTTATCAGAGTTTCTGGAAGGAGATAGGAAGTGACTTATATGATGTTTTAACAGAGTGTTTTAAGAAAAATTTGCTTCCTACAAGTTGTCGAAGAGCTGTTCTCTCTTTGCTTCCAAAAAAAGGGGACTTATGCCTTCTAAAGAATTGGAGGCCTGTGTCCTTGTTATGTATGGACTATAAGATATTGTCAAAATGCTTAGCAAATAGGCTGAAAAATGTTTTAGAAATATTAATTGACAAGGATCAAACGTATTGTATCCCGAATAGATCAATAATGGACAATCTTTTTCTGTTAAGAGATGTAATTGATCTAAATCAAGCTAATAATGTTAATATGGGTGTGTTTTCATTAGACCAAGAGAAAGCTTTCGACAGAGTTAATCATACTTACCTTTTTGAGGTTTTAAGAAATTTTGGTTTTGGAAAAAAGTTTTTATCGTATGTTAAATTATTGTATACTGATGTGTTTTCGATTGTTAAGGCAGGTGGAGGTTTGAGTGCACCAACACCTGTTTTAAAAGGAATTAGACAAGGCTGTCCGCTTTCTGGACAACTGTATAGCCTTGCTATTGAACCATTACTGTGTAGAGTGAGAAAGCATCTTAAGGGTTTTTGTTTTTCTGATGCAAATATTAGGAATAGAATATCAGTATCAGCATATGCAGATGATGTCACAGTTTTTATTTCTGATCAAAATGATGTGGATGTTTTAATTAATGCTATCGAGATATATGAAAAGGCATCATCAGCAAAGGTAAATTGGGGAAAAAGTGAGGGTCTGATTATTGGGCAGTGGGAAAGTGGAAAAAGACCTCCAAAGTTACCTGGTGGCTTATTGTGGGAAAGAGAAGGATTAAAATTGTTAGGGGTTTTTTTAGGAAATGAAAATTTTAAAAGTAAGAATTGGGAAGGACTGCAGGAGAAGGTGTCTGCCCGATTGTTTAAATGGAAATTGCTATTACCATCAATGTCATACAGAGGGAGAATTTTGGTGGTAAATAATCTGGCCGCCTCAACCCTTTGGCATAGATTTATGGTAATGCAACCACCAGAAGAACTAATTTGCAAGTTACAGAGGATTTTTGTGGATTTTTTTTGGAGTGGAGAGCATTGGGTTCGTGCTGCAGTGCTCTACTTGCCTATTCATGAAGGAGGTCAAAGTATGGTAGAAGTACGGAGCAAGATCTACGCGTTCAGAATGCAAGCAGCACAAAGATTTTTGTATCACAAAGACCTGGTATGGGCACAAACTGCAAAGGCAATTTTACAAAAAGCAGGTGGTCTTAAATTGGACATGCACCTGTTTCTAATGGATCTGGAGAAGGTGAACATGTCTGGGATTACTGCCTTTTATCAGTCAATGTTGTTTTCCTGGAGGACTGTGTTAAAGGTGGAAAGGGACTGTGATGAATGCAGGAGTTGGATAAAAGAGGAGCCGTTATTTTTCAATCCGGTGATCCAGACAAGACTTTTATCAGCTATAAGTGTTAGTGAATGTTTACTAAAACATGGCATTGTGAAACTGGGGCAAATCTTGGAAAATGACAAATGGAAATCATTGGAAACCCTGAAAGAACTGACTGGTTTAAAGTCTTTACGCCTGGTCGAAAGATTACTAAAAGAAATTGTCAATGTGTTACCAAGTTGGTATAGAGAAAAAATTGGACAAGGTTTTCTTCTAGACGCAACAGCTGACTTTGAATTTCCAAGAATAAGAGTTGTGGCTATTGACAGAAAAAAACAAATGGAAGATTCAGCAGATTCCCTTTTAAATTTTAATACTCCACAGCTGGATAATTTTGAAAATACAACCAAGAAGGATATATACAGAGCTACAGTTAAAGTCTTGCATCAGGATTCGCTTAGAGGACAAAAGATCTCAAGGTGGCCAGAGTTGTTGAAGACGAAATTTCTCGTGAGAGACAGATGGAGAACCCTATATAAACCTCCAGTAGAGAAGCGAACAGCGGATCTACAATGGAGGATTATTCATGGGGCAATAGCCACAGACAAACACGTGGCACACCTGAATCCAACAGTAGGGATGGAATGTAGGTTCTGTGGGGAGGAAGAAAATTTAGAGCATTTGTTTGTTAAATGCAATAGATTGAGGGCTCTTTTTGATACTCTTAGTAGTTTGTTTCATGGTTTTAAGGAAGATTTCTCAAATTTGGTTTTTATAGGGGGTGTGAAATATAGTTTTTTAAACAGAAGGAAGATTTGCTTGTTAAATTATTTAATTGGAACAGCAAAATTGGCAATCTGGAAAACAAGAAAAAATAAGGGATTACAGTTTTATAGCACAGATGCTGAAGTGATGTTTTTAAAATTAGTAGCTGGAAGACTGAAAATAGAATTTGCATACTATAGTCTTGTAAATGATGAGGTGGGTTTTAAAGATGTGTGGTGTGTCAGTGATGTTTTATGTTGTGTATATGAAGGAATTTTGTTTTTGAATTTTTAAATAATTTCTTTATTGGATAATGTGAGCTAGTTATTGGAAAATTGTAATAGTTTTGTTTTTAAATAAAGTATTGTTAAGCCTCTCTCTCTATAGTATTTATCTCCCTCTCTCTCTCTCTCTCTCTCTCTCTCTCTCTCTCTCTCTCTCTCTCTCTCTCTCTCTCTCTCTCTCTCTCTATCAGATTCAAGGAGGAGCTACTGAATGGATACATGTGAAGGTGTTTCAAGATCTGCCGTGTTTTGGGGGGAAAGTGCAGTTTGTTGGTTGCCAGTACCCTAAATTTGCAGCAGATCCTATAACTCACTTTTAAGCGTCTGCAAAAACATGCATAACAGACTTAAAGACTTAAACTTTCATCTGTTAAAACATTCATCTTGTCCCAAAATAAAGATTTGATGGACTTTAAAATGTATTGTAAGATGTCGTGTATTGTTGCCAAACCTTCAGAAATCTCAAATCATGATGTAAAAGCATTAAATTATTACATTTCTAATGCATGTACTGTTAAAGCGGGGTCATATGTGTCATATATTAATATCATATGTGTCATATGTGTCATATATATATATAATATGTCATATTAATCTTCTGTACCTATAGAGTAGTATTGCATACGTCATATCTCCGAAGAGTATTTAGTTTGATCACATTTATAAAAGACAGATACAGATACAGTTACGAGTTGGTTGACGTGTGTTCGTGCTTTTCCGGGAGAATTGTCCAGGGACTAAGAAATTATTTTATGGCATATAAACAAGTTTACATACAAAAAGGCATTGAATAAACAAGATGAAGCAATAAAGCAAATACAAAATAACATCAAATTTTGATTTGATAAATTCTTTAGATGGGTATATATCATTTATTATTTTAAAGTGAAGTTCTTTCACTTTGGGGAGACTTGGAAGATAATTCATTCTCATCTCCTTTACCTCCTTGGGGTTAAATTCTTTGAAAACATATCGTTTAAGTCTATTTGGATAAAGTTTTTCAATGAAGACACTTCTAATATATTTGTTGTTACATTTATCATCCCTAATAAACAATTCACGCAGACCAGGAGATGGGAGAGAGAATGTCACAGAGTAATGTGAAAGAATCCCTTTTAGTAGTAGGCCTTAACCACATTATAAAATTCTTTAGGGTGACATACAAATCCATGTTTTAAAGAGAAATCATTGTAATTTAGTACATTACCATAGTTGTCCATCATGTCCAATAGGGAAAAAATGTTATATTGAAACCAGTTTTCATAAAATAAACTGCAGGACACTATAAATATGTACAAAATGCACACAGTATACATTAATCCATTTTTTTATTTTTAGCTAGACCAAAGGATGTCTATGAGGCTTTAGTGGAGATGGTCACAGAATTACAGCCATTTTCAGTGGCAGAGGATGATGCTTCAGGGGGGAAGATGCTTCTTTTCAGAAGAGATTGATTGCAAAAAAATCACTTACTGTAAGTGCCAAAACATTACAACAACTTATTTTCTTAAATAAAAGATTCATAATGATGTTTCTGTCTTTTTTTACTCTTATCAAAGTTTATTTTTTGCCTGTGGGGTTTAAAACAAAATGTAAAATAGCATCTTGTTGAGTTCTTAATATGTGTAAATAAAGATAAAGCTAACTTTGTATACCACTGAAACAGTTTAAACTCCAGATTTATAACACTACCTATACTTTACCTGCTTGTTTGTCTACACAGCTTTAATGGCAAACAAGTGTACAATTAAAAGGGGAAATCAGTATTGTGTTTCTGAGATTATAATTAAATACAACTAAAAACAAAATGCAGACACTTATATTTAATGAAACGTATGGATTTACAATTTACCTTAAAACCTTACAATTTTAATAAAACGTTAGCAATTGTTTTGTTGTTTGTGAAGCTGTCATAAAGTTTGGCCTGCGATCTCAATGCTTTTACAACTTTTCACCAGTAGGTGGCGCCAGCACGCAGTGTTTCGAACGCTTCGTTTCTCCATCACTACTAACCAATCAAGCTCAATACTTAAAGCAGCTTTGCAGTTTTGTGATTGCAAAAAGAAGCAAACCTCTTTAACTTAAGCTGTTTGCACATGAATGATAGATGCATTCTTTTATTTTCTGCACGTTCTGCCGAAAGGGGGACGATTCTAAGGGCCTGCGCACCTTTGGGGTATCATACCTCATCCAACAGTTTGTAAAAAACAAAAAGCCATTAGTTTTAAATCCTAAATATGATGTGGTTCTTATCATTTCAATGCTGAGCTGTTGTTTGTAAAATAACCTTTATACATACTGTTTGCTGTCTGTACACTGTACTTTCTGTTCTGATACCTAGTGAGAAAAAAACGGCCTGTTCCTTACCCAAACCACTTCATACCAGTTCCTAAAGCTGTATGGACATGTCACATAACAAACCAACAATCAATGGAGTATATAGCACTTCTGTGTCTATGTCTCTTATTGGGTTCTCCTGGTACAGTAACATAAGAAACAATTATTGCTGCAGATCAACTCATATATACAATATACAATTATCTTACTTATATTGTAGCATAATAAGAGTTCACCTACATTGTGAACATACATTTACTCGTTTCATTTTCTTTCCTGGAGCACAAAGGAGAAATTCTTCAGTCTGTACGAGTAATGGCTGGAATACACTATAAGACTTTTAAAAACTGAACAGATTTTTTTTAACTAGACATCATACACTTACAGACTTTTTGAAAGTTTCAGATGGAAACACACTAACTGATCAAATCTGCAGACTTTCTGCAACAAGTCACGACTGAAAATCTGAGCAAAAGTCTTGTAGTGTATTTTAGCCTTTATATACAGTACTTGAATTGCATACAGTCTGTCTAAGACCCATAAAACACATTCACTTCATAATCTAAATTTAAATTTGCATTTTGTTATTAGATTATGACAATTACACTGAAGTTTTTTAAAAGTAGGCTACTGATTATTACCTGTGATAAATACATCATAATAAAAATACATAAAATCTAAAATTCTTTAGTAATTGTATATACACTTCTGTGGCCGTGTCAAGTTTCAGAGTAAATTTGTGAATTCTGAATAAACTGCTGTAGACAGTAGACCACCAACAGTTATATTCAAGGATTTGAGCAAAACAAGTCCAATAGTAAACTGTTTTTGAACAGCTTAATTTGGGGGTGGGTCAGCAAATATTTACATGCAGTTATGTTCATTTTAGGGATGCACGATAAATTATCGGCCAATAAATGGTCGTTTTAATGTTATCGCATCGGCCGATAATACAATTTATGCCGATATTTTAAAGCCGATAAATCTGAAATCATTTCCTCTGGTTAAACTACTTCATCTGTATGCTGCTCGCAGTTAAAGTACAGTACTGTCTGTCGTGACCATTCACTTCTATTATCAAAACATTGCTGATGCAGGTTCATACAGTATTTGTGTGTATTTATCATTTCAATGTGTAAATTATAGGAACAACAGCATATCGTTTGAATCAGACTGCTGTCTGAATGCTTTGTCTTGAGACCTTTTTGACATGTGGCCATTGAAAACATTTTTCTGGAAGAACATCTATAATTTGTTCATTAAATTTACCAGAAAAGTTTGAAGGTTAAAGCATCGTTTACTAGTGTAAAGTAGGCTTGGTACATGATTTCCAAGGGAACAATAGAACTAATGGTTACACCTTGTTTTCAAATAAAAGCAGTCGTCCACTTTTTGCCTTTTGTTTCAGTCTTGGGGAATTTTACATGAATATTTAGATACACGACCAATATATCGTTTATCGGCTTGCAATGTTAAAGAATTATCGGCCGATATTTACATATCTGTGCATCCCTAGTTAATTTTATATTTTTATCAATTAATTCATTTATAAATTTGCTTTTATACACTTCAACCACCAGCACGCTACACAGAAATTCTCAAACAAACCCAAATTAATTCAGAGTCACAATGATGGTTTATTCCAGATGTTTTATTGATGTTAACTTGCAGACTGAACATCCATCTGACAGTTTAATCGAACAGGCCGAAGCCCATGTCTTGGTCAGACTCCTCAGACTCCTCTTTAGGCGCCTCCACTTTAGGGGCAGGAGCTGCAGATTTCTCCACGGCGGCCGAGGCAACAGGAGCTGCCACAGCGAAAGCGCTGGGGTCAGCCAGGTATGCCTTCACCTATGGAGCGCACGACACGTCATCAGATTGTGTTGCGTTCAACAAATAAAAGTTGCAATACATACACAGAATATTTTTGTTAGGACTGTCTGAAACTAAGCGTCCCTGTCTGCCGGGGTGTGGGCAGACAGGGGATTTGAGAAACAGGTCACTATGTGCAGGGCATATGACAGAACGACACGGAGCAGCCGTTTTGTAACCTGTCCTGCAAACTCAAAGACCACAAATGGAATTGGAGTTTTACCTTTTCGGCCAAGGGGAAAGAGTAGTCCGTCTCCACGGCAACAGCCAGGACCTTCTTGTATCCATTGATGATGGAGTGAGGGATGGAGGCGAGGGTGGGGTAGCCGATCTGCAGACAGACGCTAGCGATGTTCCTCACACCCTGAAAGGGGAAGAGAAGGATTAAACTACAAGAACGACACCTTTTGACCACTGACAAACTCTTCAGATTATTTGCGATTACTAGACATGCATCTTTAAATGTTTTGCACTCAAAATGACTAATAAACCATTTAACCTGATCCATGCACCAGTTACACCAATAAATAACAGGGATGCAAACTCATCGGGGTGAAAAAAGGGGACAAAGACACGAGACCTCCCCAACGCCATTTTATTTAAATATATATATATTTAAATAATGATTACAATTAGTATTTCATATTATTCAGTGCACATAATCAGAATAGTCCATGGTCTGCTAAAAGTGTCTGAGATAGATAACCACGTGAAATTTTAGTTTTACTTTAGTTTGAGAAGCCTCACCTCCAGGAATCTCTTGTGCAGGGCATCTTCAGTGATGTCCAGCACCTCTGGGCTGTACACGCTGCCATTATCATACACCTGCTGGATGATCAGCCCGTAAGAGAAGGGCGAGATGTTCAGCATGTTGAGCAGCGTGGCCTCGCTGGCGCCCACCTTATCTCCAGTCTTGATCAGCTGGACATCGCTCTGCGAGCAAATAAAAGACCATATTAACATCAAGAACATTTCGAAAGTGTTACATCTGAACTCAAATTGGATCGACGTGCGTCATGTTCTCGTTTAATTCCTAGAGCTGCAGGACTACAGAAGGTTAAAATGTGACAAAATGGATTTCGCAATGGCAGATCATCCACACCCAGAAAGAATTTGGGGCAGTCATGAAGTAGTCAATATATAAAATAAATATAACGCGACCTGATGAAGGTCATAACTTCATAAAGCATTACAATGTCTGAAACAACACGTCCCTGCAAGTCTGGGGTAGTGACAGACAGGTACAGTATGAAACAGTTTGATTTCAGCAGGGGGAACGACAAACCAGCACAGACACAGCTGTTCTGTAACTTAACCTGCTCGTGCTCATTTCAAAAAACACAAACTACGATGATTTTCATGAAATAAATTGCCGTTCCCCTCACCAGGATTTCAATGGTTCCCCTGGAGATCTTGGTGGTGATACCCAGAGCCTGGAAGAAGGAGGTCTTCTCAGGACCGAGGCCGGTGTTCTGCGCTGGCACAGTCACATAACACGGGGCGATGGCACCTGCACGGGCAGCAGCTGGCACCTAAGGGAATAAGAGTTTGTTAGCATTTTAACACTAACTTGCTTTCATTTGAGAAATGAGCAATCAAAAGTGTAAACTCACTTTGTTTGCCAACAGCAGATCCCGGACCTCCGGCAGATCTTCCTTTGTGAAAACAAAGCCAACATTACCACGGATGTGGGGAAGCAGCCTACAGGAATAAGAAAAAGAACCTGATGTACAAATACAAAAATGAATCCTCACTCGCATAATTTCAACTTTGAAGCAACTTGTCACACAAAGCCAGCATAACTTCATTAACAAACTGTCCACATTTGGTTCAATTATGCTTTAGCAAATACATAATGTCTGGGCCCAAACGTCCCTGTGAGCTACAGGCAGCAAACTCACAGGCACAGCAGGAAACAAGTTGATTTGCGCAGGGGGAACGACGGACCAGCACGACAACAGCTGGCCAGTAACTTATCCTGCATTTCTATGCCTTAATCAGATTTATATTACATTTACTTGGACTAACAGTTTAAATTCATCATAAGATATAGTAGTCATTTCTCTATCGAGTGATTTGAATTATTCATTTAGTCCCTTTAATAAATTCTCAGTGGAGCAATGGACACACCTCTCCAAAGCCGGGTTGTTCTCCAGGTGGCCACGGATGGCCTTGCGCATCATGGTGTTCTTGCCCATCAGCACGACAGCCTTGCCCCTCAAGGACAGACGGATCGTCTGCATCTGCTTGGAGCCCACATTGTCTGCACCCACGATGAAGCATTTGGGGTAGTCATCCAGCAGTTGCTACACATACAAAGACAAAGTAAAGAACCACGACTTGATGCTGGTCATAATTCAATGTCTAGCGGATTCAGAATATGTCTGAGACCAATCGTCCCTGTGAGCTATGGCAGCAAACTCACAAGCACAGCAGGAAACAAGTTTATTTGCGCAGGGGGAACGACCAATCAGTACTGACACAGCTGATCAGTAGTGTAACCTGCACTAATGTAAAACAACCACAAGTGAAAACGACTTACGATGATTTTGATAAAATAGTTGGACTTCCACGTGGCCCTGTCTTCCCTGGGCATCTTGGCAGTGCTTCCAAGGATCGGTGAATAGCCGGTTTAAAGACAAGGTTGAAAAATCTGGAGAAATTACATTTTATTTAGACGTGTAACGTTAATGATTCTGTAAACCATGTGTTGTCCATTGACGTTACGTCGTTTTCACAATTAATAAACACGTTGCAATAATATTCCGGCCAAAAATCGATTAAAGTAAATAATATATAATATTTAACACATTCTCTTACTAATCTTTAACTCTTATAGTTGCGATCATATTATAGTAATACGTATTATAGTAGTGTTAGAACAGGCCTCATTCTTCATTCCTTCAACTTCTTTCATAGTTGTGAACGGCATTATGGGGTTTTTTTGTATTTGAAACCAGCGGCATTGCATTAAATAACAGACACTTCTGATCTAAAACTGCGAATAAAAAGCACCCAGTTAACAAGAGTTCTCATTTCTCACTGCTCAACGCATGGCGAGGCACACTGCTAATGCTAGCGTGCTAACTGTGAAGATGCTACTTCGGTTTAAAACGACAACTACTCTGCGTAATGTTCTTTGAAGCTATATCTGCTAATAACTATATCTACGTTAATTGTATTATTATAACCGTATGGACACATTTACTCGACATTAAATGGTGTGAAAACAGCGCTGAGCTGTAACAGGCCTCACCTCACGGCAGGGACGCGTGAAAGAAGAGAGCGACAGAGCGAGCGGCAAAACCTTATACCAGACAAACATCCAATCAGAATAGCGCCGAAGAGGCGTGTCTGTGCGCTGATTGGTCAAAACCCATGTCGTTTACTCTGGAGCTAACGTAGGTAGGTTGTAAAAGTATCTTCTGTAAAATAATTGTATATATTATATTTATTTTCATATATTTTATTCACTTGTTTATAGAAAAATGCTCTATTTAATGATATATATTACATTCATATTTTATTCAATTGTTTATAGAAAAATGCTCGATTTAATTCTTTAATATTTAAAATTGAGGCGTTGAGTTAAACTAAAATGTAAAACACTCGCGTTTGTTCATAATTATTCTAAGAGTAATCAAATTTGGCTTGGAGTTCAATTTAACCATCTCATATATGGAGCAGCTAAAAGAGAAAACGCTTAGCTTGCTTTTTTTTAAACATATCCGGGATAAAAAATATAAATTGAGATCATTTGGTTCTTTTGGTTGGGCAGTATAATTACGAATGATCCAACCACGTAAATGAAGCCAAACACATAAAACATAGCGGTTTTGCACATTTGAGTAGGTTTTAACGGTGACGTCATCCCCGCGCGACTGCAACTTCTGAGCCACGTGGGGAGGTGATGTAAACACCCGCAGCGCGAGTCTCCTCCGCCGTATGTTCTCATGAACGCTATCAGCCCTTCAAAGTGAGCGAGACGAGTGCACACCGCTGCGCGTTTTCTGCGGATCATGCCCCAAGACTCCGATCCTCCTCCGGCCAAGAGATTCAAGCCGGGGTCTCCCTTCTTCCGCCTCGACAAGAAGCCCGGCATGCTTCTGCCCCGAGCTGGTCATGCGCCGATCAGCGTGGACGCGCAGAGAAGACAGCTGCCCATATACCAGGCGAAATCACAACTGATCAATCAACTCAGACAGCTGCATAGTGCCGTGATAATAGGTAGGACTTATGACAAAACATCAGTTGATAGAGCTCATGAAGTATTCTTAGGCTGTTTTTCAATTGCACCATGGCAATACTATGACTTTTCTTTGTAGTTAATTAGAGTAAAGTTTCATAAAGGTGTTTGTAAATGCACCTGGATTTTTGTCAATATCACGAATATCATTTTGTTGTCAGATTGCTTTACATATAGCTGTCAGATGTTTGTGATGTGAACTGTTTTTCAAGTTTTTATGAAATCAACTTTTATGGCTTTAAGATGATTATGTTAACTTCAAGAATATCGTGTGCGTAATGCGTGTGCTCCAAAACATTGACAAAATGCACGTTTACGCGATACAAGCAGTCCCTTATTTCTGCAAATAAAGATCAATGTTTTTATGACATCATTCTGCACTTAAAGTCCCAGTGAAATTAAAAATGACATTCTTATTTTTTCATGAAGTATTGCAGCGTTTATAGTAAATAGCTTATCAATGTGGGTCATGTTCTTTTTAAAATTCATATACCCTCATAATCTTTAGTTAAAATCTGAAAATGCACTTCCGCCCTGAAATGACTATCCATGTCAAATGACGTAAATTATTAGACGGCTTGGCCGGAGCAGAGCCATTGAGAGAGAGAGTTCCGCCAACAGAAGTTCGAAATTTTCGCGTGTCACGTGATTCATGGAGACTTCAGATTGTTCCAGGGAGTTATGTTTTCTCTTTAAATGCTTTATTATATATATATATATATATATATATATATATAATATTATTATTCTGGTCTGTGCGCGTTCATGTGTTTTGGAGGAGGCGTGGCTTTAGGCGATTCGCATGGAGGGCGGGATCATGATTTCAGTGCTAGCAGGCTAAAGTTAGCACCTTAACTTAAGATGCATTCTGCCTTTAAATGGGTTAAAAGTTTATCTCAGTTGGTCTGTTTAGTCGCAGCTCCATGTGTTACTAGTAACTTCCGGGAACTATTGAGAGCCTCCATGAACTGCCATTGCTGTGAAAAAACTGTGCCATTGGAGTCAATGGAGTTGACGCGACTCTCTCTCAATGGCTCTAGGCCGGAGCATCCGTTAACTCCTCCCCTTCATCTGTCAGTCTGCTGCCAGTTTCATTTCAAAATCAGTGCAACAGCTGTTTTTACAGGAGTCACAGGCTTATTAGGCACCACTAATAAACAGTGTTTTCTGCTTCAGGTGAGACCGGGTCAGGTAAAACCACACAGATACCGCAGTATCTGTATGAGTCTGGCATCGGACGACAGGGTATCATTGCAGTAACACAACCCCGCCGAGTGGCTGCCATCTCTCTTTCTGGTCGAGTGGCAGAAGAAAAGAAAGTTCAGCTGGGGAAAATGGTGTGTTCTCTCTTAAAAAAAATCTTATGTTTCTCTTTCACTGTTTTCAAATCTATGAATTGTGTAATACTTTAGTCAAGCTTTTTATGTTTATATTAATGTTATTTCTCAGGTGGGCTACACAGTGAGGTTCGAAGATGTCACGTCGTCTGAGACCAAGCTGAAGTTTATGACAGATGGGATGTTGTTAAGAGAAGCTATAGGTGATCCATTATTACTGCGGTACACTGTGGTGATTCTGGATGAAGCTCACGAGCGGACCGTGCACACGGACGTTCTGTTCGGTGTGGTGAAATGTGCCCAGCGCAAACGTGCGGAGCAGAACAAAGTACCTCTGAAGGTTTGAATCGGAAGTTTTTTTTCACGAGCACACGAAATCAGTTATTGTAGATGTTAACTTTAGTAAACTCTTTGCTATTGCAGCGTTTGCAAGATATTCCTTAATATTTCTTTTTTTTTTTTTTTTTCTTATTTTAGCTTTATGCAGTATGTGTTACCAGTTTAAAAAAAAATTTAAACTCAAAAGAAATGCGTTGAATAAAAAAACGGAATGGTATATTCAGTATCTTTTCTGCATTTTCTATTATATGATCTTGAGTTCTCTTTTCTTTTATATGTTTCACTTTTTATATCCAAGACGCTGTCGTGTCGTATGATGTGATAACAACAATGTTTCATGTGGTGCTGATGCTGCATTTTCATTGGCTGCTTTGCAACTTTCTTCAGTGTGATTTCTAAACTCGAACAAATGAATGGTCTTTAGGTTTTAGTGATGTCAGCCACCATGGATGTGGACCTGTTCTCTCAGTACTTCAATAAATCACCTGTACTGTATCTGGAGGGCCGACAGCATCCCATTCAGATCTACTACACCAAACAGCCTCAGTCCGACTATCTGCAAGCAGCGCTGGTGTCTGTTTTTCAGATTCATCAGGTCTGTCCATTCAAACACATTCTCTGATTTGTGAAAAAACACAATTTTATTACACAATTTCGATGCATTGATGGACTTACAGGAATGTGGAAACCAGCATTATAAAAGAGACTGGAAATCTAGAGTAAAGTTTTGAGTGTTCGCGTTTTTATTATAGGAAGCTCCGCCTTCCCATGACATCCTGGTGTTTCTGACGGGGCAGGAGGAGATCGAAGCGCTGGCACGCACCTGTCGAGACATCGCCAAACACCTGCCCGATACCTGCAGACCGATGACAGTCATTCCTCTCTATGCTTCTCTGCCTCAAGCTCAACAGTTCAGGGTCTTTCAGCCCGCGCCGAAGGTCACTACAGACATTTCATCAACGGACGTGATGACACACGTGATGCAGTTTTAAAGCAAAAAGTGAATGTACTGTCCCTTTAATTTGCCTGCTTTTTTGTACGTTCTAGGGTTCAAGAAAAGTTATTCTGTCAACAAATATAGCAGAGACCTCCATCACCATCTCTGGCATCAAATACATCATTGACACTGGGATGGTGAAAGCCAAGCGCTTCAATCCAGGTAAAACTCTCAGAGCTTTACACTGTGTTGTCGATATTTGTTTGGATGCGATGCGATGTGATGTTTGTGTTTCCCAGACAGCGGTTTGGAGGTCCTGGCCGTGCAGCGGGTGTCTAAAGCGCAGGCGTGGCAGCGTGCGGGTCGCGCCGGAAGAGAGGACGCTGGGTCCTGTTACCGCCTTTACACTGAAGAGGAGTTCGACCACTTTGCAAACATGACCGTGCCTGAGATACAGAGGTACGGGAGGACTTGTGCGATCCACAGATGATCTGTGAAGCTAAAAGCACATCTGATATTCTGATTTGTGTGTGATCGCAGGTGCAATTTGGCCAGCGTCGTACTGCAACTTTTGGCTTTAGGAGTTTCTGATGTCTTGAATTTTGACTTCATGTCTAAGCCATCACCAGGTAAGGTTGACTAATGCACAGACCGACGTGGTTTTAAAGGGATGGTTCACCCAAAAATGTATAATAGTAGGAAAATGACAATGGTAGTCAAAAGTGCCCCAGAACTGTTTGCTGTCCGACATTCTTCAAAATATCTTCTTTTGTGTTCAACAGAACAAAAACAATTATAAAGTAAATTTTCCCACTGTGGTAGTCAATGGTGGCCAAGAACTTTGGAAGCATTCTTCAAAATATCTTTCTCGGTGTTCATCAGAACAAAGAAATTTATACAGATTTGGAACAACTCGAAGGTGAGGAAATGATGACAGAATATTATTTTTGGGTGAACTGTCCCTTTAATACCTAAAACACTAATAGGGCTGTTGGGTCGTTTCTCCGTCGTTTTTCTGTATTTTTAAACTTTAGTTTGCATGCCTAGGACTTGCCTAAGACTGTTTCTATTATTCACAAAATATTTACTTTTCTTGAAGATGCTGTATATTCTCTTCACTGAATTAATATGGAATTATTTAAAGGTGTATTTAAGTGTATTAATCTTATATTGCAATTAAGGGATATTGTAAAGGCAGCCGGTTGTAATCGCAGAAATAAGCCCAGACAGTGTGATCAGGTCATCTTGTATATCCCGCTTATTACACGGCTACTTGCCACATGAGAAAAAACTGGACATGAAATGTGAATTTGAAATATTTTATTAGCTCATTTTTACCAAATGCCGACCTTCCGCGATGAAAAGCCGCTCACTTTCAGTTTTAAGGTAAGAAACGACGTTCAAATGTCACGATCCGGCAATTTGGTTGAATCATTTGTAAATATAATGTCAAATATGTTATTAAAAGACATTTATATTTCATCTGTCAAAAAAAACCTGTCAAAATGATTTGCTGCCTCCGGGTTACCGTGTGTTGTTAGTTTTGAGAGGTCGTTATCTGGGAATAACGAACCTGCAAATGTCGCGACTGGCCAATCAGAATCAAGCATTCCAACGAGCCGTGTAATAAGTCTTAAATAACACATCCACGTGTTTGTGTTCGTGCAGAATCAATGCGGACGGCCGTGGAGCAGCTCAGCATCCTGGGGGCCGTCGACAGAAAAGATGAGCAGGTGTTATTAACCCCTCTGGGCAAAAAAATGGCCTCCTTTCCTCTAGAGCCCCGCTTCTCTAAAGTAAGAAACATTCTTTATTTATAAAACCGATAACAGCGCACAACTCTCACACCTGGAAGGGATGCGTGCAGGTGTGCGGAACAATCGGATCAGTTCAGAAAAGCTTACAAAATGTGTTATATTTTATGCACAGTCACGAGCATACATTTTATTGACATACATTGAGCAGAAATGTGTTTCTTCTTTATGCATACTTTTGTGACTCAAACAATGATAATAAAGGTTTGATTTGCTGTTATTGTGTGTATCTGTAGACGCTCCTGATCTCTCCTGACTTCAGCTGCACCGAAGAGATTCTGACCATCATCTCTCTGCTCTCTGTGGACTCGGTTCTTTACAATCCACCGGCTCGCAGGGACGACGTCCTCGCCGTGCGCAAGAAATTCATCTCCAGTGAGGGTGACCACATGACCCTTCTCAACATCTACAGGGCTTTCAAGAAAGTCAGCGGCAACAAGGTACGGGCCATGTTGTGACCTGTTTATTTATAATATGTGGTCTGAACGGTAAATTGTCTTTTATTCTTGCACTTATTTAATGTATACTTGCCTAATAAGAAAATGGAAGCGTGTTGTCTTTACCTTATTACACGGTTCGTTGGAATGCTTGATTCTGATTGGCCAGTCGCGACATTTGCAGGTTCGTTATTCCCAGATAACAACCTCTCAAAACTAATAACACACGGTAACCCGGATGCAGCAAATCATTTTGATGGGTTTTTTTGATAAATTGAATATAAAAATGTATTTTAATAACATAAATGACATTATATTTACAAATGATTAAACCAAATTGCCTGTTCTTGACGTTTGAACGTCGTTTCTTACCTTAAAACCAAAAGTAAACGGCATTTCCTCACGAAAGGTCTGCATTCGGTAAAAATTAGCTAATAAAATATCTCAAATTCACATTTCATGTCCAGTTTTTTTTCTCATGTGGCAAGTAGCCGTGTAATAAGTGGGATAATGTACAAGCAGCCGGTTGTTCCAAAACGTTGAACTATTTCCATCTCAATGCGGCGCCCCTATTTGCACGCGACTGCGTCTACATTTAAAATAACGACTTTCAAAAAAAGTTGCGAAATGTGACTCGGGCCTTAGTGTGATCACGCTGTCGGGGCTTATTTCTGCGATAACACCCGGCTGCCTATACATAATCCCTTACATGTGTTCATTTTCATACATTGTGACAGGAGTGGTGTCGAGAGAACTTTGTCAACAGTAGGAACATGGGACTCGTGTCTGAAGTTCGTGGCCAGCTCAGAGATATCTGCATCAAGGTACACACCAACTCGGTCTGATGTCGAGAAAAGTACAAAAAAAATATTTTGATAATTAAACGATTGATTTCAGATCATGCAACTTTTGTCTCTCGTTCTTCAGATGAACATGAAGCTGGAATCGTCGCAGTCAGACCTGGCGAATGTCCGTCGCTGTCTGGCTCACGGTTTGTTCATGAATGCTGCGCAGCTGCAGCTGGACGGCAGTTACGTCGCTCTGGACACACAGCAGGCCGTGGCCATCCATCCGTCCTCCGTCCTGTTCCAGGCCAAACCAGCATACGTTGTGTTTAATGAGCTCCTGCACACGTCCCGCTGTTACATGAGGGATCTGTGCCTGGTGGATGCCGATTGGCTGCAGGAAGCCGCGCCGGAGTATTTCCGCCGGAAGCTTCGCGCCACCAAGAGTTAACCCTCCGTTAAATGTGCCATTTATTATTCCTTGATATTTATAACGGACTGCATGATAAGAAATAATTCTAGCCGTAGATGAGTTTTTTCACATGTGTGTATTTTGTTAACACGTTTATTCCTACACAGATTATATGGATTATATGCATTTGGTGTTGGATCTTTAAAGACTGCACTGTTTTGTGCAAATATGCAACATGTCTGGCAGTTTTGCTAAAGAGTTTCACTAGTTTGGGTAATCGAGAGCTTTATTAACCGAAACTTTTCTACAAGTGAATGAGTTCTTTCTACTTGCTATACATCTGATGTCACGACAGTTTCGGCAGTACTTTTATAAACCGTTGAAAATCTTTTATTGATGAAAGTTAAAGAGTGTTTGCATGTTTTTTATAACCACGTTAGTATAAGAATCATACATTCAAAAAACATCTGGATCAAGTTTAATTTGATTTGATGGAGACTAAAGCAAAGATTTGTGAATTTGGGCCACGTTTATAACAAGATTCGCTCCATATGATATGACTTCGAGCTGGATATTTTCATGCATTTTGCTGGTGATTAACAAACGTAAGTACTGCTAAACTGACCGATGTCAATTCTATAAGTGTATACAATGAGGTTTTGTGTTTCTGTTATGAAATGCAGGATATTTTAATTCACTTAATAGTTTAATATAACTGTAAGATCCTGCATAAAAAATCATCTCTTAGAAGTGTTATAGAAGTCAATAAATTATAAACCCAGCATGTGGAAACAACTTTGAAACTATTCTAATGTAAAAACATCTTGAGTCTTGTTTTATGCCCTGTTCTAAATATCTGTACCAAGTTTAGTCATATTATTGCCTTTTGATCTAGATATGATGGACTTATCATCAAATATAATATTGAAAATACCTTAGTTAGATAAACAACAATTTACAATAATATAATGCATGCCACTTTTTTTATTATGAGGAGCAAAAACATGTCATATGCATACAAGTTTTATCAAATACTGCCTTGTTTGCTTCACTTTGCAAATCATATCTGAGACCACATGTATTTATAGATCTATGTATCAGAGAATGTATACACGCTGTGCATGAAATCGGACAGAATGTGACCACTCAGGTTTTTATGGTACGCAGAACGTAGTACAGATGTTTAATATTAGTATGATTATTTTCCATTACAGCATGAGCAAGAAGGCATCATTTGTTTGTGAAGGTAGCAGATTCCCAGAATGTAACACAACAGTCAGAATTCAAAAGCAATGTCTGCTTGATCTCATTGTTATTAAATCATCTGAAGGTGAACTGACATGTGAATGTGCTTTTTGCCATAAATAATTACTTTACTTTTTTACTATTACATATGCTTGTGTATTTCCTCTGGCTTTCTGTTTTGCGAATATAAAAAAGCCAAAGAAATTACATCATAGTGCTTTTAAAATGTAATTGACCAAACCTGCACATTAAAATGTTTTAAATACTTAAGATATAAAAAGTACAGTGAAATAAACTTTCTTGTAAATGTAGGTTATTTGTTTATATTATTGGATGTGCAACTGCTTTTAGTTGTGGCTGTTTAAGACTTGTGGAGGTCACAAAGCTTAAAGGAGTAGTTCACCTTCAAAATGAAAATTCTGTCATCATTTACTCACCCTCTTGCCATTTCAAACCTGTATGACTTTCTTTCTTCCAAAGAACACAAAAGAAGCTATTTTGAAGAACGTTGTTAATATTCCCCCATTCACTTGCATAGGTTTTGTGGACATACAATAGAAGTGAATGGGGGGCTGTGCTGTTCTGTTACCAACATTTTTTAGAATATCTTCTTTTGCGTTCTGCAGAAGAAAGAAGGTCATACAGGTTTGAAAAGACAAACTGACATTTACATGATGACATAATTTTCATTTTGAAGGTGAACTACTCTTTTAAAATGAAGGAAAAAGATAATGTCAACACAGTTCAGTCACACAGTCCAAATGCTTTTGTTTTTATTTTTTCTACTTGTATATGAATTAATGTCTTTGGATTCTTATAATAATGACACCGCAACCAATAATTATGCTCCTTTATTTATGACTTATCTCCCACAATAGAAGTTTTGTTTTTCTTATAAGAACACAACGTTTCTTCAGTTCAACACGTTTAAGAAGTGACAGCACATCTTGAAATTCAAACACCATACAAACACACAAGCTATTCATGTCAGCAGGCGGATCACTTGACAGCAGCAGACCGTGTAACAGATGCGCATGCGCTTGTCTCGCGCTCAGTGACATCAGCGCTAGTGTTCAGCATCATAGATATCAAAACTAGATGCCGCATTAGCATCTGTTTCTATAGGCCGCTACACTTAGGTCGTCCCCCATATTGGAACGGTGCGAGCCGGTCTGTGTTGCCAAGTCTGTGGCTTTTCAGTGGAATTGGGTTACTTTGTAACTGTTGCTCCGGTTTGTTTTATCCACAGGTTAGGAGTGGAAGGATTTTGTTACATAGCTGTTAATTTTAAGATTATTTTATTTATGAATGTTAAATTCTGTTATTTGGACTAGGGACGTTAGGCTCGTGATGAAGGATTTTTGCTTCACAGATCTGGCAACCCTGCCAAGCCGGTCCTTTAACACTCAAGAGCAAGCTGATTGTGTATGATTTTGAAAACATTTTGTTGTTGTGTAACCTCAAACATTATATTTCCTACACTAACACATGACAACACCGAAAGGGTATCCAATTTGTCGGGAATTACAGCCATGCCTGCGCACTGTTGTGGCATTCCAGCAAACTGAGTGACGTCCGTGGACCGTTCCAAGATGGCGGACGCGGCTACGTGCCTGGAGAGCTTGAATGAGGCATCTAGTTTTGATATCTATGTTCAGGGTCGTCTATTGTTTAGAAAAGTCAAAACAAAGATTTATCAGGATCCTCTATCTCTCATCCATCACCAATCCGAGCAGTCCGATTCTGTAATGCATAAAGAAAGCATTAGAAATGTTCTTACGCCAATAATGTGCAGATAATTATGTTGTTTTTTCTTTTGTCTATGTACACAAACCTGAAGACAAATATTTTAACAATTAGTAGTGCTAATACACATCTTACGGAAAAACTATGTAGCTACATAATATACAACATGTAATTTCCTGTTTTTATATAATTTTTATTCCTTTTTTCTATATTGTTTTACGTTTAAATGTGTTTTAAAGCCTCTTTGCAACAATGCAAAATTGTGAAAAGCACATTAGAAATGAATCTGTATAAGATTTAATATATCATATTATGTACTCCAGTGGTGACAAAATGGGAGTTGCTTTTGGCATGTTACAAAGCCAACGCAGTGCAATAAATGCAAATATAATGAAAACACACAAATATTGCACGTACCTCAATGTTTCATTTTTTTCTCAAGAGGACGAGCTCTGGTTCTCCTGCGTTTCATTTCACTGTTGTGCAATTTTCCCGTGATCTTTCGTTCGTGTCCAGCAGGGCAATGGCGATTAGTGTTCATACCAATTTCCCTCTTACTTCTGCCTTTTCCTCCAGCATGACAGGGATATTCCTCTAGATTATAATAATCATATTGATCGTAATGCGCCTCTTCAAAGATCACGAATCGGTCGATGTCAGTGGCCATATTGATCAGACTAAAACTGCGCATAATGTTTTCAGTACGAACACCTCGCTGAGCTTATCCTCTGTGAGTAAACAACAATGTCACGCGTGTTTTAAAACCTCTTGGTCACATGGTCAATCGAGATCTTCGTGTGATTGGTGGAGCGTTTTTGTTACCAGGCCATGCGACTTTTTGGACATCGAGCGGCGCTGCGCAGACCGATTGGCGTATGACATCAGTATCGCGAGAGCTATTCGAAAGCTTAGATTTCGAACGGTTCTCGCGGTACGTTGACGTCATATGCCGATCGGTCTGCGCAGCGCCACCCACCGTGTTTCCGCTTTGTTGGGGTTGTTCGTGATTGGTCGTGTCTAAAGTTTGGTTCCTGTGATTGGTTCATTTCGTCACACAAATAAAAACTCACTTCCTCTCCTCATGGACTTTAATTTTGTGCACAATCACATTTAACATGAATATTTTTATTATTATTTTGCAGTTCTGTAAAAAACGAATCTGTCTGGTTTGGTTTGCTGTGTGAAAAAATCTTCAAATAAGAAATCTTCAATACATAATTCAAAATCTATTACAAACACAAAATAGGTTAACGTGTCTATGGGTGGGGTGACCAAACATCTCACAAGGTTTACCAAGAAAAATAAAAGTCACAAAATCTACAAAAACAATTGTTGTTTGTTATTAAAATGTTTATGTTCACGTTTTGAAAACAAAAACGGGTTGGTTAAAACCCACTGGGCTACAGATATGTATGTGAACTTGTATGGCATTCTCTCATGTTTACTGAAATAAACTACAGCTTTTATCTGTGGTTGTCTATACACTCTATAACCAAAACCATCTTGTGGCACTCACACACATGGCGGTTTCCATCTTTTCATTCCCAAAACCTTTCCCTTGCATAGAGGACTAATTCAAAAACCTTTATCACTAACTGCAGGACGTTCTTAAAAGAGAAACTGTTTCTTTTTTTAAGTAGATGACTGTAAAAATGACAAAACCATATTACATCAATGTGTGCATGGGCTGCAGCAGTGAGAAACCACAGTGGGGCAGTGCATTTTTACTACATGATAAAGTTTAGCCTACATTATGCTTATCACAACTTGTGCATATACATTTTATTTAAGCATCAATAAAACCCAGTCTATTATCTGTTACTATCTGAAGACATTGTTTTCTATAATGATTAATCCACAGGTAATTAGAGAGTAATAATTCAATATCAAGGCCTCCATAAAACACTCATGGCTTCATATCAAGATGTTTCAAAGGTCTAAAATGCATTCAGTCTTTGTACTTGAGGTAAATGAATTTTGAGTTTACTGGCCTTATGAGAAGGAAACTGTTTTGTTGATGAATAAATCACAACATTGAATTGAAAACAACAAGACAAGGGTGTTCATGTTTTACCAGTGACAATTTACCCAAATCACAACATAAAGTTGTAATCGGTAATATTATATTTACAAAACTCGCTAGACTTCTTTTAGTAAGGAAAGACAGATAACGATGCACACCACACGAATAATCTACAAATGCCCCTACAACGAACCCTGAACGGCCCCCACTGACCGAAGAATGGCGAGACGTCTGCTGACCACGCCCTCTGGTGGATAGACCACGCCCACGGAAACAAAACGAGCCTCGGCTCACTGGCCACGCCCTTTGTCGGCATGACACGTCCCGACGCTTTTCCACGTCGCCCGCCCAGCGCTGTTCCCGCCGCGCGCCCAACGGTCGAGCCTGGGGAGGCTGCGCGCGCTCGTGCAAAGGCCGGGGAAAAAATGGCGGCGCCCGTCTTGCGAGTGTCCACCCCTCGCTGGGAGAGGATAGTCCGGCTGCTCGTGTGTCTTTTAGGAATTCTGCTATCCATGTACGCGTTCCATGTGGAGAGAGAAAAATCTTTAGACGCTAGTTACCGCGCCGCGTGTGACGTGAGCAGCTGGGTTAGCTGCTCCAAAGTCTTCACGTCCAGGTGAGAAAGACAGTCGCGTCTCAAAACCTAGCGGGTTCCCTATCTAGACAGCCAACGTGGGCGTCGTAGACGGGTTCGATTCGGATGTTCTGGGGCGTTGAAATCAACCTGTGATGTTGTCTATATAGGGAGCGCGTTAGGTTTTGAGACGCGCCGGGCCGCTGACTGACTGACTGTAAATCTTATAAAATTACAGGCTTGTATTATTTACGGTCTTCTTTGGCGCAGTGTACTAAGATAGATATATAGAAATTGAACGTTGTTATTTTAATAGTTATATTTGTATGTGGTTTTTGTTAAATGGGCAGAAATGGAGCAATAGCAGCTAATGCTAACAGTGCTAATGAGTGAACGAGCAATGTATCACTAGCCTGAATATCTTGTTTATAATAATATTAATAGTACTAAACACCCTTTAACACATATGCAGTCATGGTAAATATAATCGTGCTCTCTTGTTAGGGCTTGTATGTTTAGGGTGAGAATTCAGCGAGTTTCATCAGTCAGGATTCAACTTCGGTTTCTGTAACCTTTGAAATCGATTTGATTGTTTCGTGACACGCCATCAATGTACAGCTGCAGGATACACCCTCAGACATGATCAATCACTTAATAGTGTGCTTCAGTCGTGTTTACTGTACGTTTTTTTCATGTGGCCAATGCAGTGATGGATTGATGGTTTGGCAGATGTTTTGAGAGGATCAACAGCTGGAAAAAACCAGCTGAGCCCTGTAAATGGATTATAAAGCATTCATGTTTTCAGATTCGTACACAATAACTAGTACTATTTACCTAAAATTAAGTGTTTTTCCAGTAATGTTGTGTACATTTCATAGAATGCCATGTCATCACGACATTGTCCGACTGCTTATGCTACTGATACAAAATAGACATTTGTATAGTTTCGTATTTTTGTACTTTTTATTTAGAAACTAAATGAAAAGTATCAAATCGTGATCTATACTCGTTGATGTCCAATTTCTGACTAGGTTCTATTCTAATTGTAAAAACAAAGTTTTCTGTCATTTAGTAACAACACGACCGCATGTGAACTGCTTCATACCCATCTTTTTTCAGGAGAACCTCATGAGCACACTTTACAGATTAAAAAAACATATTAAAAGGTTATAATGTAGTACTTTATGGCAGTTTATCGTCCTGTTTGAACCGTTAATCGTTTCTCTCTCGTTATCTGCTTATCTACGGATATGCAAACTTATCACTAGGAGAAATAGGGCAGTGTGTTGCGTACATTGCATTATAGAGAGGCAATAGTTATGTGTTTTGCATTGCGTCAGACATGCTGGCGATTGCATTGTATTTGCTCTCAATGGGACCTCGCAGTTCACGGGGCTTTGCGGGAAGTTCTGATAAAGCATGCGTCCCGTGGGGAAAACAACTAAACAAACTTAGCCGAGTTAAGGTTTACAGGAATGTTACACAATCAGGCTTCATGGCTATCTCTCTTAAAGTGAACCAGCGGTTTATGTGTCGAAGCATTTCTTGTGCAGGAAGAGTTGATGGAGAGTATAGGTTCTGTTGGTCAGATTCTACGTGGTGCACTGTTGTTTAGATGTGACGTGTCTTCAATTGTGCAGTAAGGGTAATAGCACTAATACTGCCCAAATACAGCTGATAAAACAAAACATGTGTTTATTTGGACAGCACTAATAACAGAAATGGACTTTTACCATCATATTTATTTTCTGAGTTGGTGTCATTTCAACTTTGAACAGTTACGTTGTGTTCAATAGGCAAATCAAAAACTGCTGAAGAATTACCCATAATCCCAAAGACAGATCCTCCAGTGATGGCAGATATTATGGCCTTGACCTGGGGTGTTTTGGCAGCAGTACACACACACATGCTATGCATTGACAGGAAGTGAGGAAATTGAGTTTCCTTGCAAAGATTATGTCGCACACGTTTTATTCAGGCAGTGTGATGTAAAGCATACCAGTTTCATTAAATATGTTCTTAACAAATGAGCTCAACCTTATAAGTGTCGTTGTGTAATTCAGTCAAATCGTTCACTGTTTGTATGGGTGAATTTGAATTTATTTGAGAGTGAATACTGTCATTTTGTGACATGTTATACAAATTGCAGATTTGCAATAAGTATTTATTTTCCATGTGGTTTGATTTAGAAACATGCAACGCTGCTTTCTCTGAGAAGCTGGCTTTCATGTTTACGTTCATAATGCTGAATGCTCTCTGTTTATTGCCGTTTTTGCATTGTTCATTGCTCTGTGCTGTTTCTGTTTAGAAAGTAAAACTCGTTGGTTAGTAAAGTGTTGGTCTGAGAAATATTTATGCCATTCCTGAACTCCTTTTCAAAAACCCCATTCACACAGACCTTTGATCCCAGAAAATTGCCAGAGTGCCTTCTGTGTGAACGCAAACGCATCCCGGATTGATCCGAAAAAGTGATTCCGTAAAGGGGACGTAGTAACATTAAAAGGATCAGTCCCGTAAAGCACCCTGTGTGAACAATAGGCAGAAAGAAACAATGCCGTAAAAGCTGTGTACTGATGACACGCATATATAATAAATCGCAAATAATTTGGCTATAAAAACAAATATAGTTGAGCGAGTAATTTATGTTCGTTAGTTAATCGACAACTAAAACATAACTAAACATTTGTGTTTCACCCGAACAAGATGGTTTTTCTCAACAAAAACATTGTAAACAATATAAACATGATGATCATATACCGACCTTAGTGTTTATTTATGGTTTTTATAGCATTATTTGTAATATGCTTTATTAACGGGTTTTTCATTCGATCTGCGTGAGCTTATTCCGAAATGGTTGCAAAATCTAAATGCTAAAAAACTTTTCTCAAACTTAAAAAAACCCCCGATAAACGTATTTTTAAACTCACATTTTTGTACATCATGTCACTGGAAAAATAATATACCGTGCCTTTTGTATTAGGCTATGTTGCAAAAATTACTTGCCAGTTTCCGTTATATCTGTCATTAAGGCTCTGTAAATTTGCACTGAACAAGCCGGAACAATGTGCTTTTATTTATTTTCATATGACATTTTAGATTTAGGCCTATCTTATATTAAGCGTAACCCCAGCAAACACAGAACGTTCCAGTATGGTTCCCATTTGGTTATTTTTGGGGGGGAACGTTAGGGGAACATTCCCTGCCGGTTCTTTTTTTCCCAACCAAAAGCTAACGTTCTCAGAAACCACTTTTTCTTTGCTGGGATCTCGTTGGTCTATAGCCTACTTTGCGTTTTTGTGCCTCAGTGCTTTTCCTTGTTCTGCATTTACCAACAAAAAAAGGTTTTAAATAAATAAGATAAATAGAGTTTGTTTTAAAACTGACGTCTTTGTCATTTGCAAAAAGCAACAATATATGCTACAGAATAATAACCAAAAAGAGAGATTATTTAGGCCTATTTGGCAGTAATAATAACAAATTGTGCTATTTAGCCACCTAAAAACACAGAGCAAGGAAATATCCTTCACGTGATCAGCCCAATTCACGACTAAAGAAATGCTCATAACAACATAACATCGCAGTATATTACGTCACGTGTCTTTACGGGGAGATTCACAGCACAGATTCCAGGAAATCACTGGCAGTGTCAATGGTCAAAATCTAACGATCCCGGGACAAATTCCGTGGAAACATTTTCCCAGTATTTTCCAGGATCTCTGTATGAAAAGGGCACATGATATTGGGACAGAAATGGCTAAAGGCGGCAAACGTTGTTCTTAATATGCTCATGTTTGGATGCTTTGATCATTTTGATTGAGGCCAAAGATGATGCTTGAATGTGCTCATATTCCCCGGGGATGCCCAGATCGCTCGGAGCATTATTAATATATATTTATAGATCTAATCTCTAAATTGATTTGTACGTCTCATCCTTCATGGCCTTGTTTTGTTTTCTGTCTTTCTCCTCAGATGGGGTCGTGGATTTGGACTGTTGGGAAGCATCTTTGGGAACGACAGCGCAGTAAACCAGCCAAACAGTGTCTATGGAATATTATTCTATGTCTTTCAAATGTTACTGGGTAAGATCGTTTTACACCGAATGACACATGTAGGAGCACACAGTGCTCACAACAGTACACATACTTCAGCCACACACACAATTAAGCTCGAAGACACGCAAGAACCAATTATTTGCTTGTGTTCAAAAATAACATATCGCTAAAACAGCGCTCGTGTGCAGTTCTCTCTCTACAGGGATGACCGGTTATAGACGTGGATGCTTTGCACTTCCCGCAACCTGTTTTACATTTTACTGCACAGCTTCATTCTTTATTTCCCTATCAGTGAACGAATGAACCGTCTGCTCTCTTGTTTGAAAGAACTGTTGGGTTTTGTTTTAAAATTGAGCGTCCACGTAGGCATGGGTTTAAGATATTGTAAGCACGCTCTCAATGCAGAGGTTGTTAAGAAAGATAATTATGGTGCTTTCTAAAACGACTTGTTCTGGCCAGACTTTAAGACAGAATCGCATGTGTCGCTCGAGAAGAACGACCTCTCAGAATGCTCAATAAAAACCTATTCAAGACCGTGTAAATTCAAAATGTATAAAGGAACTGTAACGTGGGTCTTATTGCACCAGCACACATTTGAAGTTGTTTTCTAACCTCTCTCACTCTTATTATGTATCACAGCGTCTGAAATCTCAGACACGGGTCCATCCTTCCGTTGTCTGTGGTGTTTGTGATGTGTTTCTCCCGCTTTGCTCTAATGAAATTTCATGACTATGAGTAGTAGCAGAGCTGTGTTTAATGACCTCTGTTCTGCAGAGACGGTCCTTTAGTAAGAGAGACAGCGCTGTGTTAAGGAAAGCTTTCAAATGCACTCTGACCCCTAAACATGGGCACACCCGAAACAGAGATATTCAAGATCCACGTCTGTGCTTTGATCATTTGAGTGGGTCATTTCATATAACAGTTATTATATGATATTCATTGGGTTGACGTGTGGTTTACAGGAAATAAAAACACAAACAGGTTGACTGTAGTTTGTTTGTAAGGTTTTTCAAATGTGAAAGGGAATACAACGAGTGAATAAGTGAACATCTTATTTTGAGTTTAAAAAAAATGAGGGCTGGGCAATGTATCTAAAATGTGATATTTTAAAAATACTCAATAGGCTATATATCTCGATATTTTTGCTTGGTTTAAACTCATTCTTGAAACTCATCGTGATTACTGATTGATTACAGTTACAACCTTTAACCAATAATCTGATGCATCATCTGTTTATTCTTCACAATTCTTCAACTGGGAAAGTTTTAGAAGTCAAATTGGATAAGAAATGCAAAACATTACTGTAGATATTATTACATTTTAATAGTTGTCATTTAAAAATGATTCAATGTAATCTGTACATTGATGTTTTATTGTTATGTGTGCATTTTTACACCCATGTCTAAACTTTAAGTGACGTGTATATGTCAACATCACAAATGAGATTGTGGTGGTCTGGTATCATCATGTAGTAGTGTTGTTGTTTGTCATTGTTGACAATCACTAACTGATGTGTGTGTGTGTGTGTGTGTGCAGGTTTGACGGCCAGCGCTATGGCCGCTTTGATTTTGATGACCACATCCATCGCATCAGTAATAGGCTCCGTCTACCTGGGCTACATTCTTTACTTCGTCCTGAAGGACTTCTGCATCATCTGTGTGACCACATACGTACTGAACTTCATCCTGTTTGTGCTGAACTACAAGCGACTGGTTTACTTGAACGAAGCCTGGAAACAACAGCTTCAAGCCAAGAGGGACTAGACAAAAAAACACAGGAGGCGGAGGGAAGATCCTCAAACCTCTGAAAATTGTGACTTGCCACCAGAAGACCTTGCTTCCAAACAAATATTCAATCTGTTGTGTGTGTATAACAAACGAAAAAATTAAACAAGGCAAGAAAAATGTCATTTTAAGGGGCCACTGATCACAGGTTTCTTGCATTGCGAGGACGGATTTACAACAGAAACACAAATCTCTGTCTAGTTTTAGTTCTTGTCAGTTTTGTTTGTTTCCCTGAGAATGAGGTTCGATGGCGAGAAAACAGTATGCGCTTACAAAATTACCAGTCAGTACACGTGGACGAGGAATCAGTCCTTTCTTTGAGGAATAAAATAATGGAGAAAACATGGCTAAATGTGAGACTTGGAGATTGAATCCACTGTTCGAGTCTTTGCTCCTGGAGCCCAGTAGATTCCAGTAAGACCTTAAGGGTTTATAAAGGGTAAACATGAATGATCCTGATGTTGATTCCCAGAAAAGAAAGGATTATTATTATTATTATTGAAAACAAGAAATAAAAGTGTAATTTTTTTATTTATTGTTTACAGATTTTTTTATCGTTTCAGAAGAGGACCACTGGTAAAACATGGAAGAATGCGAGCTGTATGTGTGTAGATCAGATTTGCCTGTGACTGCCTTTTTTATTTTTCTTCGCAGTTCTGTAAATAGCCGGCGCAAAGCAATATTCCCAACTAGATTGTGTTTTACTGTTGAAACATCACCGCGGAAAAGAACGACAGATGTCCCGAGCTACAGCATGTCAGTCACTTCCAGCGAGTGTTTTCAAAAAAACAACTGTGGGAATATGTTATTGCAAAACTTTGTGTAAGTACAACAGCATTTTACTTTCTGCCATTAAAAATAAGTCTAGTCTTGAACCAAATTCAGCATTCACTAAATGTCAGAAATGTTTTCTTAAAAAGTGACATTTTGCACAGAGCCACTCGCAACTCTGGCAATGCTTTTAATGCCAAATTTGGTATTGATAACGGTTAAATAATTGGGTGAAAATCTTCTCGACTTAGAATTGTGATGAGCCAAATAACTGTGAGACAAGTGAAAGAAGTCGGATTCCATAAAATGCCATTTTCAGTTTGTACTTTGTTTAATTGTCAGGGTAAATTATTCCGTTAATTCTGTATATCACATCAATGCTGCAAAACGTTTTAAGATGATTTGGGACGAGTTTCAGTCGGTTCCTGGTGTATCGTCCTATCAAAGGTTCATTTCTGCTTTTTATGTTTTCATTTAGTTTTATGCATTCTTTTCTATACTGTAATATCCCATGGAGACATTCAGACTTCACGTTTTCATATTCTCCAGTTTATTACTTGTCAGTTAATAACTTTTAAAGCTACAAATGGTTGCCGTTTTTTTCTTGTCTTGCGGGCGGGTCACATCGCATTTTTATGTACTGGGCTACTGTGAAGAATTTTACCCTACAGCAGTTTTCTTCACCCTCCCATGAAACGTCACTTACCCAGAATTCTCAGTGTTGTGCCAGATTTGTTGGGATGGTCGGTCACTAACAATGCCAGCATGATCAATTCCTGTCATGTTCTTCTCACGTGTAAATTGGGCCTGTTGTATTTGCAGTGAAAGTGCTTGTTTGTGTGGACTCTTTAGTCCTACCGTTTTACATCCACACCTGTGCTTTCATCCACCATGTGCTGTGGAGTGGACGTTGACTGTAATATAGTCATGACTTTGTCATTTGTGAGATTTTGAGTTCATACAACTCAATGCATTGAGTTTGTATCTGTACAACCCAGTATTACACAAGACCAAGACAGTCAGTGTTGGTGAGGAAATGTGAGCTGCAGCAAAGTGAACACTTAAAAAGAGATACTGGAACAAGTTGATTTATTATCGTTAGTGAACCCTCAACAGAGCTAAGAGAGTTCACCCCAAAATGAGAGTTCCTTCATCATTTACTCACCCTCGCATCATTCCAAACCTGTATGACTTTCTTCTGCGTTACACAAAAGATATTGTGAACATCGTTGATAACCAAACAACATTGAACGCCACAGACGTCCCCAAAAATGAGTTGCCTTCACACGTTCAGATGTCAAGTAAAGTGCCTTCTGTATGTCCACTGAGTCCTGGAGTTTGGAGCAACTGCAGCTTTGATTCAAATCGATTGAGATCTTTAAACATTTGCAATGTATCGTCTCATAAATGTGCGATGGCAAAAACTCAGTAAACCCAACTGAAGACGTCTGGTGACGCGGCTCGATCATTCCTTCACTCGCGTTTGTATTATTTTCTGTTTATTTAGCTCTGTGTCACTTTATCCACATCAGAGAATGTGACGGCATTTTCTTTTCTTTTTTTGATGCAAGTGTTGGGCGGTCGGCGATGGCACAAGCCCCATCAGATGTACAGACTGTTAATGTGATAGCTTATTTTAGTAGATCAAGAAAACCATGTACAGGATTGGAGATTCCATGTGTTGGTATGGGGTTTTTGATTTGGAAATGCACCTTTTCAGGGTATTTTTGTGGGGAGAAAAGTGTTTAGGTTCGCTTCTGTATGTGCCAGATCTGAGTTGACGTAAAATCTGTTGTATTTTCGTACGCGTTAGGAACAGATCGGCTTTGAAAGCGTGTCATTGTTGTGTGGATCTGCTCTTTCATTAAAACATTCCTCTACACGTCACGTCTCTGACCCATTTCTGCTCTTCAGGAACACAGCACATAATTACGCATCACTTAAAGTGAACATAGTCAAAGATGATAAACCAGACAAAAACACTTATGCTTTTGTGGAACGTGATTTATTTTGGTGTGTTGAAGTCATGACATCATTCCTGAGAAGGTTTGAAATATTAAGGATTCATCTGCTTTAAATAACAAAACAAAGACCTCTCTCTCTTTTTTCACTCTCGCTCTTAATGGACAAAGCATTGATCACAGCCAGACAAACAACCCACAACACTTCTTATCAAAAGTCACAGATAAACAGTGTGACAAGGCCTGAATAACAGAAAACTCCTCTTGGACACATTTCATCTCAACATTACTGTATGTGTAAAGAACTTTCATTGTCATGAAAATGTATATCATGAAAGTCAATCATCCAGAGAGATGACAGTAATGTTTTTACAATTATTTCATTTAAATCAGTGTAAATGAAAGGCGTCGTACTTCAAACTGAGCAGATGTTTTTCTCTTTTGTGACCACGACGTTTCGCACAATTGAATCCAATGGAAAAGTAAAACACAAGCAATGGTAATCTGGTAAAGTCTCTTAATGGAAAGATGTTCCTGTTCTGATAGTGTTTCTGCCTTTCAGAGTGTCTTTACACGAGATAAACAGCATATGGATTCATTATACAATCGCACAAATACGAAACAACATTTTAATACTTTATAACACGATTCACATGTGCAGGTAAAATAAGTCACATCTCACTTCAGATGCAGTCATTTCACCATTCATCTCTCACGGTACGAGAAGAGCTCACGGGCAGGGGTATCTGGTCCAGGTGGGCAACACACCCGTCTCATTGGCGATCCTCCAGTAACGCTCTCTCAGGAGAAAAGCTGCGGCTTTGGGCTGCCGCTGACGGGTGAAGATTCCCTTCTTATTCCCAACCACCCGCATAATGTCTGGAGAGAAACACAATGATCATCCGGAGTCATCGTTACTAACAAGTGTAGTACACTTAACAGTACAGAAACGCAGACAATCAGTGCAGAATATAAAACAAATGCAGGACATGTGCAGGAACACTGAACGTTTACGCTGGAGCAAGGTTATTATTGTTAATATTAATAAAAACTAATAACGCATTACTGTCATTGAAATCAAACTAAATATCGGCTTAGATATTATTTTAAAAAACTTAAACTAAATGAAAATGAGAAATGTTGCCTTAGCAATAAACTAAGTTGAGGCACAAAAATGATTAACTGGACATAAATAAAAAACAAAACTAAAACGGAAATAAAAACAAGTTAAACCTATATAGCAATATATATACAAAAACACAACAAAATGCAAAAACATTCATGTGAAAACTAAAAATACAAATAAAAGCTAATTCAAAGTAGGACTGTGCATTTAACACAGTTATGGAACATTAACGCGATAAAAAGTAGGTCATTTTACATTTCATACAGTTGACTGGTGACAAATATGATGCTGGCAACAACTTACTGCATGATATAACATACAGAATACTGTCAGAAAGAACCAAAAATTAAAGATATCTGTGCAAAAATTACCCTGAATGAGCTTTTGTCTCATATTTATTTAATTACGCAATCACACAGGCGCAATATCATAGCAGTGCTATTTCTGTCCAGAAAACTATGAGTGCATGTCATGTTTATTTTATTTGATCTATAACAGTTAATTAAATAAAAAAATAATTTAAAGATATATTTTATAAACAACATTGTCTGTTTTCCTTTTTTTTTTACGAAAATATTACCTAGAAAGCCTCAGGAGAAGTGTTTCACTGAGGAACACAGGGTGGTTTCCTTTCTAAATGAAAGAATTGAATCAATTGATTCTTGAGCGAACCCAATTGGGTGAATCAATTATTCAGTGGCTCATTTATAAAGCATAATTTACTGCATTCCTGAAGGAATTCAATGAATCAAATGAATGCATGACGTTTATCGCCACCTACTGGCAGCTTTTACATCTTCAAAACATTTTAACAGTATTAAAATAAAAAAGTTAAATAATAACAATACTAATAAATTGGTGATAGTTTGCCCCTTGTTTACATTTACTTAACATTTAACTTGAATAACAATTTCTTTGGGGAAAGGAAGATATTTCTTAAGAATGTTAGTAACCAAACTGTTTTGGTCTTTAATTAAAATAATTCAACTTCTGAAAAAACTAAATTATTGCCATTTTATCTTCTGAACATCTGAAGATACTTTCTGTATCGTCTTATTACGGCTTTAAATGATCTTTTGGCCCCAAATGTGACGTGTGATTAAGTCGCGATTAATTAGATTAATTAATCGCAACATCATGTAATTAATTAGATTAAACATTTTAATGGCTTCACAGCCCTAATTCAAAGTAATAACATCTCTATGCTGCAGATTCTGCGTCCTGAAGAGCCGGTTGTGAACAAAAGGAAATCGTTTTATTTCTTACTCTGAGCCGTCATGAAGTCAGCGAAGTTCCAGATGAGTTCTCCAATCACAAACTCTTTCCTCTTCTGGTCGAACACGTCATGGTAGTTCTGCAGGACTGTTTTCTGATATTCCTCTGTAAACATCATGGGCGGATCCTGCGCAACAACAAATACCAACATTGCCACGTTCACATTTATTCATTTGCCAGGCACTCTTATCCAAAAGTAGATCGATCTATCTATTTATCTGTATGTGTGCTTTCTGAGACTCAAACCCATGACCTTTGTGCTGCTAACAACAATTGGTCATGAAAGTGTATCTTGCAGTACAAAAGAATACATGTAGACTTACGCTATGCAGGCCAGACACGGCGTCTGCTCCGTACTCGCTCTGTATTATGGGTTTCTGGTATTTTCCATACCAGTTATCAAACTGAGTGTTAAGCTGGATGCTGATGACCTCTGTGTGACCGGGGTCATGATACCACGAGAAGTAGCTGTTCACACAGATAACGTCCACGTACGGGGCCTGCGACAGAAAATACGGCATTTACTCGTTTCTCATTGATCTAATAGCCACAGAGCTTCTATGTATAAAACAATTGTACGGTATAAAGAACCCAGTGTTTTAGATAAATACGATGTAGCTGTGCTGCATTTGCATGGGAGCTCAATATCAAACCTTCACTTGCTCAACATGCTAGTAAGATATATAAAGATACATAACGTTTGAACAGCTGAAGTGAACAGACAAACGGCACAAGGTTGTGAAATGTTGGACAAAATGATGTAAACGTCTTCACCCCTCTATCTCTGGCGTAGTTGCTGTCGGTGATGTAGGTCACGGGTCGAGTCGAGTCCAAAGATTTAGTGTAAGACACAAGCTCCCTACAGAAAAACACAGAGGTTAAAATGACTTTCTTGCTTCTGCGGAACACAAAAGAAGATATTTTGAAGAATGTTGGTAACCACGCAACACTGAACCCCATTGCCCAGCACAAGACCACTGAGACATTTCTCAAAATATCTTCTTTTGTGTTCTGCTGAGGAACGAATCGTACACAGATTTTGATTGACATGAGGGTGTGATGACATCATATTTATTTTTGGATTGACTTTTCCTTTAACGGACGATTCGTGTGCAGTGTCTCACTTGAAATAAAATTCAGCGGGTTGCATTTCAGCCGCCGGCTCATTGGCCACAGACCACATGACCACAGAGGGATGATTCTTATCACGTCTGACCAGCTCCTTCATGACCGTCAGGTGATGAGCCAGAGAAACGTTCCCGAAACTGCGTCTGAAGAAACAAACCCACAAACACGGAGCATCACAGATTAGATTGAACAAATCACGTCTTTCATAAGAATTATTTGCAAATCGGTCTCGAGACAATCTGACCTGCCTTCGGCTTTCAAAATGAAAACATTCTCGCTTCACACATTGAAATAATTCAAAGTTGTAATCAAATTATCTTGAAAATGAATGCGGCATATATTTACACCGGTAAACATGGTAAAAAGATGAATCCAGAAGTGAAAAACATCAAGGTGATGATGTGTTTGTTCGGACAGCGTGTGTGTCGAATGCCTCACATGTCTTTGATACCGACTCCAGGACATTCATCGATAACCACGATGCCGTGACGGTCGGCCATCTGCAGGACCTCTTCAGCGTATGGGTAGTGACTGGTGCGGAACGAGTTTGCTCCCAACCACTTCATCAGATTCACGTCCTTCACCAGCAGAGGCCAGTCAAACCCTTTCCCCCGAATCTGTCACGTCAGCATTAGTCAAACAACAGCTTTCCTTTCCTCGAAATCTCGACAACATTTGAGTTTCAACGTTCAGGCGTTTTCTTCTGAAGAGATTCTTCAGGGAAACTGATGTAAATGAACACTCACGCTTTCTCGATCGGTCAAAAATAATTATGCTGTTTGACAGACTTAATAAATAACAACACCATGGTTAACTTTTATAATGAACTTGTGTCGCATAGAGAATCATTTGAGTTTGAACATTTTTAACCTGTTCCTGTAAGATTCAAGCTAAGAGAAGTGTAACAGTTTTGTGTGAAATCTTTCTTTATTCTGCCCTCTGCTGGTACTCACATCTGCGTCTTCGTGTTTATTGACTCCGTGAAAGTAAAACGGCTTGTTGTTGATAAGAAACTGTGTGATGGTGACTTTTACGGTGCGAATCCCCACTGAAAGAGTGTAAAAATCTGTCCGTCCGTCCTCAGCTGTAACCTGAACCTACAGAAAACAAAAACAAATGACGCCACAGGCTGACAGACACGTAAAAACAGACTAAAAATGATTATTTCTCACCCTTGTGATGAGATTTGAACCAAATTCTCAATGTTCATGTATTATTATTATTTTTTTTTTCATTTGGGATGTAACGATATAAAAATCTCCCGGTACGATAATGCCTCGGTGTGATGACTGATTGACGATAATTAAAAAGACAAATGAATACTTGGAAAAAAGTGCCATTAGTGTTTAATACACAATTATTGAACATTGCAATGACGTACAAATGAACCATGTCATGTCCTGTCCTCTTTTCTTTATCCACTAATCATAACTGTTGCTTTGAGGCATGAGGTACAGTATGAGATAGGTCAAGTGACTTAAAACTCCCTCTTATAAAAGAGAAAAACTGCACCAGCTGACCTTGACAGAGGTGAAAATCTATTATATTGTTTAACATTCTCTATGTTAAAGGCCCAAGGTCATTTCATACAGTCATGTGATCACAGTAATACTAAGACAATTTTGCTATTGCGCTACCATGAAATTGATGATATTGTAACATCCCTATTATTCATGTACAATTTGTACATTTCTACCTATGGCAGATGCTTTTATTTAAAACGACTAGCAGTAATTCAAATCTTTAATTGTTAAACTTTTTTTATTATTAAATATTTTTATTCCATACAGGTTTTCTTTTTTATACAGCAAACATACTTTTGCTGTTGTGTATGGTTTATTCATATATTACTCTTTCTGGTTTTCCTTTATTGTATATCTTTTCATATTTTGTTGTACTTTATTTTACCAAATTAAGATCTCTAGTCTAGTCAAGTCTCTACTCTACTCTACGAAACATATTGAAATAGTCTAAACTGATTTACAACCAATGTCTTTATTCTTGAAAGAAACCTAAATCAGAATAAAATGAAACATTTCTGTCCCAATCCTCCTAATGGAGTGCCTCAGAGATGAAGTATTTTTGTAGGCTAATCCGGAAGTTGGCGCCGCGCTGGTTCCCTCGACTGAAAGCCTATATGCATTTTTCCCACAGACTTTTAGAAGATTGCAAATAATAGGCTCTGTGATTAACAAAGCATGGCGCTGCAACGGCAAGGTCATGGGTTTGATCCTAGGCGACTGCGCATACTTAGAAACCAATTTATAGTACAATGAAATGTAAGTCGCTTTGAATAAAAGCGTCTGCCAAATGCATAAATGTTCATGATGTTTACACGTTTTGTCTATCAAGATCATGTTTACAGATAAACACAACATTTGCTATTTTTAAAGCCTAAATACAATCGGCAGAAGTAAAAAGCTAACACAAGGCTATAAACAGACTACACTTAAGGTCGCTCGATATCAACGTGACCACCACCAAACCTCCGACAACTTTCTCAAACTTTATTAAAAATGTGTTTCCTGGTAAGTAATTACTCCGTGAATGAATCCCCAACAATGATTTTAGAGATTTGTGCCCATGTCGCATTATTTGTGAGATTTATAAGCACGATGACGTCTAACGTCCCCGCCAAAGGAAGTAGTCACTTTCAGCAACCGCCGTTTCAAAGACACAATAAAGGTTTAAACAATCACAAGCGGGTTATAACTGGTGTGTTTTATGGCATAGATTAAAACGTGTATTATTTCGAAAATATTTCGAGGTGACCTTATTTCAGGCGATTTACCAAAAACCCATAGCCTTTGGGGCGATGGAACCGGAAGTCCTAAAATGATAACTCGCTTCCAGGGTTTGCAAACAAAAATACGTCCTCTCTGAGGCACTCTATAATAAAAATGTTAGATTTAAAAAAATCCAATAAATGATCAATATATCCTCCATCAACTACCACGTGTGTAGATGAAGACAATCATAAACTTCTACACAACGGTTGAATCTTTTCTCTAACCTCCATTGAATACAGATAAGCGGGGTTTTCGTGCATCAGATACGGCCACCAGAGATTGACATCCGTGACTTTGAGAACTCCTCTGCTCCCGCTGGCTGTTGCCACACATCGTCCGTCTTTGGCGGACAGCGTCACTTTCACAGCAGACTTAAAACTTCCCAGCACCGAGACATTATAACTGACCAGCCCTACAACACACACACTGGATGGTTAGACAGAACATGATCTCTCACTTAAAGTCGTTGGTTTTAGATTCACTTACCGACGTTATCAGAGAATGACGTCTCCACGGTGATGTCATCGACATAAACCTGCGGTGTGGTGTAAAGCAGGACGGATCGGTGTATTCCAGCGTAGTTGAAGAAATCAAAATTAGTGTTTTGAACAAAGTAGCCAGCAGGATATCTGTAAGAGAAAGATGTTGCAGAAATTGTGATAATGTCTCAAGGCACTGCAAAAATGTGTGACATCAGACAAGTTCGATCTTCCTACATCACCTGGTACGGTCGGTCATGTACTGGATGCTTCCTGGTGGTAGAGTCTGTAGAGTCAAAGTGTTGTTCACGGCGATGGTGATCCGGATCGGGTTCGAGGAAGACTGCCGGAGAACGCTGCTGATGTCGGCCTCGAAGGGGAGGTGACCGCCCCCGTGTTCTGTCATCTTGACCCCGTTTATCCACTGTCAGATGAAAACATCACAGATCAAAGTGTCAGGAGTCTCATGAAGACTATCACAGATGAATAAAAAAAAAAGAATATTTCACGTAACATTTAACGCTGCATGAAAACAGGCCCGAGTTATAAAAATCAAATAATGAAACTCATTTGTGAAACTTCAAGAGTCAAATTTGGCTTTATGTTTAAACCTGCACGAAACACATATGCAGACAGCAGAGGTCAGCGTCTTACGCACAAGCACAGCGTAATAGTGTGCGCTTCCCACTCGAAGCACGATCCGTGCCCCCTGATCCTGGATCCAGCGGTCGGGCACCCACTCTTCCCTCTCGTACCACACCCAGCCAATAAAATCCCGGATTCTGGCATCTTGTGTGATGTCATTGTAGCTGGAGGGTACAGGCATGTCAATCACAGGACCTGTCTGTAGTGTAAACAAACACACAAACTCAGTCAGGAATATAAACTAACAAGATTTATGTAATCATTCACTCATATAAAAGAAGATGTATAATGCAACGCTATCGGATAACCTTTCGTTTTGGCCAAAACATTTAGAGATCAGCTAAATAAACCAACACAAGCTTGGTTGTTTCTTCACGCATGGATTTACACAACTGTGGATTACGCAAGTTCTCGTTTTAATCCATTTTGCACAAAATCCACCACAACACTCCCTGTCTTTTGTTTCCATACACTTCTCTGAACAAAATTTGTATATGTTTTTTACGATATTCAAGTTTATTAATCTGTTGATTCTGCTGAAGATGACCATGCACTGCAGATGTTACCCCAAAAACAGATGCTTGTTTGTTGCTCCCAGATTTTTTCTTTTACAATCAGAATAGCAATAATAATGACAACCTATAAAAGTAAAAAGTCCAGTGTGTACAGACGGGGAAAGTTGACTGTCACCTCGGCCAGTGGACTCTTGAACCACTCGTGCTCGAAGCCGCGGTTGCGGTCCGGAGAGAGATCCGCTCTGAAGCTCCAGAGCCCGCTCACATCTTTCACTTCTCTGCTGGGAGATTCCCGGGGAAACAGCGCTTGGCAAACGCCGCACACCGCGGCCAGCAGCGCGATGATCGCGCCGCGCTTTGATCCCGATGCGCTCATAACGCTGAACCACTGTACTGTAGCGCTAGATCAGCTGCCCCGCGCTTCCGTCCTGCTGCTCGTGACGTCACCGAGCGTCATGACCCAGCTAACAATTTTTGGTTGCCAGAACGTTCCCCTAACGTTAGTTTTTGGTTCCCAGAACGTTATTTTCTAAGGTTCGTTTTTGGTTCTCCAGGAAAGTTTTCTTTACGGAAATAGAACGTTAGTTTCTGGTTCCCATAACGTTCTGGGAACGGTCCAAAAACTAGGGGAACGCTCCCCTAACGTTATAGAAACAATGAAACTAACGTTTAATTTCCGTAAAGATAACCAAAAACAAACCTTCCCAGAACGTCAGCCTAAAATATTTTTCTCGGGTCCGTTTGGCCTCACTACACCTCAGTCATGAATGCATCCATGCTGTGTTTTTATCCATCGCTTGTCTAATCTAATTAAAATAATCTAATTAAAATAAGTAAAATACATCATCCAACACAATATGGAGGATGAAATCAATGCATTAGATTATTCTTTTAGCCTAATAATTCCTTTTTCATCACTGAAGTAGCCTAATTTTCGATTTAAACAGCACAGGATATCATTTCTAATAAAACCACACTGTGTGTAGGCCTACCTCAACATCAGACATTATAGTTATCGAAATAAAATAACCAATGACTTCAACACAATATTTAAAGCAGATTTTTATTGACAGAAGAATAAACATTTAATTATCTTCAGGCTAACAATATTCTTGTCTCACCACAGAAGTATAGCGCGGCTCCGTCTTTAGATAACACAATCAAAAGCCCTGAGTTTCAGTCCTTTCATCACGGTCTGTTGATTTAGATGTGTCAAATCAATCGAAAATCACGAAAAAATAAGTTTACTCTCAAATCTGTACGGTTTAAAATAAAAAATTAAAATTAATAAACCGCTAAACTAATGTGTTAGTGGGTGAGGTAAAACAAAATGACCGTTAATTTTTAAATGACGGGAGTGCGCGGCAGAGCGGAGAATGCACGTGCTCGAGGGCACACACTCACAGTAACAGACAACCACACTAAAGATATACACATGGATATACTGTATATGATTGCATTTTCATTAAGCTTAACTAATTTATTATTTTCAGCCATTAAAAGGCACATTTATTAATTTCATTTGGTCAGTACAACATGTGTTAATGTGATCTTATAATTTCTGTATTGCACATGTCACTGACGTTTACCAGTTTTGACTATTTTTACCATTAAAAAAGAACCAAAAAAGAACCATCAGGGAACGTTGTTTTCTGGTTATTTTCTGGTTGCAAAAAAATAACCAATAAATAACCATCAGAGAACGTTATTTTCTGGTTGCAAAAAATTACCAAAAAATAACCATCAGGGAACGTTATTTTCTGGTTATTTTTCAAAAACCAGTTTGCAACATTCTGGGAAAGTTATTTTCTGGTTGCAAAAAATAAAACCTGAAAAGAACGTTCTTAGAACGTTATTTTTTGGTTCCCAAAAAAAAGAACCAAAAGGGAACCAAAAACTAACGTTAGGGGAACGTTCTGTGTTTGCTGGGTAGTTGCTTCATGTCTCGATTATAACCTACGTTAAAATTAATGGTTGTCATAAGGAAACGTGAAATCTATTATTTGTGCCTGTTATTCGTGAGAATCCACTAGATGGCACCATGTTCATTGATATGTTGTAGACAAGACCAGCAACAGAATAAATAACCACGTTGCAGTAGTCGAGAATAAAACAGACATGTAGCCTAGAGATTGTTTCTAAGATTTATTTGAATCATCGAACAAAACACCCAAGGTAATATGGTTTAATTTACGTGTTATATAAAAACGAATGTTTTTCACTGTGGAATTTGCTTTTTCTGTAGTAGCTAATTTTAGACGATAAAAAGATAAAAGATGTTCTTTTATTTATCCGGTTAACCCGTTACAGCAGTAAAACATGATGTATGTGATATAGTAAAACAAATAACACTGCCGTGCATTGTAAGTATGAAATAGCAATACATTATATAGTCATATAGTAAAGACAAATTGTTTTGATTTTTCCCATGATTTTAAAGTGAATGAGCTATGTTCTGATCATGTGCATTTAATCTACTTTAAATTATTTCACATTAGTGATGTTTACACAATTATTAAGCCTAAACGATTGCTTGACAAGCCTGAGTTTTAACAGCTCCGTATGACAATAAATACATTTTCAAGTCTAACCATCTTTAACTGGAGCCAAAACGTTTCTGTACTCCACGTTAATAGAAAAGTATTGAAATTAGTTGAGAAATGAAAACGTTGTTGTGTTTTTATCCAGATAACTGCAGCTCCACCATTCACTCGTATGTCTTTTTAGTTGGCTTTTGCCCTCACCAATATGGCGGCTGTGTTGACGTACGATCCAGCGGACAATGAGGCGTCTAGTTAATATATTATGTTCCTGCACATGTAGGGTGAAGAATAATGAAGTAGTAGATCAAATAGCCAAAGAATCCAATAAGTCACAAATAATAGAAATGAAAGTTTTATTAAGTAAAGGTGAGCCAAAAACAATTATAAAAGAATATTCTAAAAAAATATGGCAGAATTATTGGGATACAAACAGTACAGGAAGACATTTATATATATTAAGTATATTGCTATTGGAAATTTCATGGGGAAAAATCGAAGGGAAGAAGTAGTGCTCTCGCGTCTGAGAATAGGACACACAGGACTCAATAACACACTTTCTTTAATAAATAAACACCCAAATGGAATATGTCAAAAGTGTAGTCAACAAGAATCTGTAGAACATGTGTTAATAGAATGTAAAGGATATGAAAAAGAAAGGAGGGAATTAAAAGAAGCACTAATTTACATTAGAGTGTAAAAATATTATTATTAATTGTTTTTTTTGTTTTGTCTTTTTTTTCGTTTATATATTAAGAATGACTGACGTAATTGCCAATAATTGGAACCATACTCCAGTTCAGAAGGTGGCGGTAATGCACCTATAAGCTACAAAATAAACAGACTAGAAAGTGAGTAACTAATACATGTAGAAATCAAACTCTTAAGATGTTGGCTATGTGCTGTTTCAGTCAAGACATGAGCGCGGAGGTGTAGGAGAAATTTTCACCACCAGTGGGAGACAAACACTGTGTTATCAGATTCAATGTCAATTAGAGGACTTTGTTTTGGGAAATGCACACAAATGTTTACTAAGTTTTTATCTCAAAACTTATCTGCTAAAAATATATAAAAACAGATGAAGGACAAAAAGGTCTCACCAAAAGATTTCATGTTTAAGCTTGCCATATTAATGCTTTGTTTAAGTAATGTTTTATGTCTATGTTTGACTAGTTAGGTCCTGCAGCACTCCTGGCGGTTATATTTTGTTACTGCAGCTACACTGATGCTACAATGTCAAAGTTCCTCTTAGGTTTTCTATTTAATAACCCGGTGGCCCGCATCATTTTTTTGAATGCAAACAATACTATATACTATAGTATATATTTTACAAATACTATTCCTTTAGTACTAGTCCTTTAGATTCGAATATTTACTGGGGATTAGAATGCATGGAAAACATTTGTTATAAAAAGGAGTAAGAGGGTTTGTTTATGTATAGAATGTTTAATGAGAGGAACTCATTCCAGATTGATTCAAATGTTAGTGGCCTGGGGAGTATGACATTTTATATCCACGATTTTAAACATATCTGTACAAAGTAAAATTCAGTCTAGATGTACATTTTTGCAAAATAGTGCGGAAAACTCCATTCACCCTAGTATAATTACTGATATAAATACTGATATTATTATATCAAGTTCAAGAGTGTTTTTTTTACTTTTATAATACTATCATATTATCAAGATTTTGGTGCTTTTGTAATAATTAAGGATTTTGTTTGTGTTCCTCGAATAAAAGTCAAACAGGTTTAAAATGGTGCCGTGACTGTCACAAGGCTATACAAAACAATTACATGGATGGCAGGAATGTCGATGCTTGTACACGGTGTACTTTTGCATTTTTTGGTACAGGGGCAGGTTGTTTTGCAGTGCTTGATTTAAAACATTAAATAGCAAGTAAAATATTACGCTTTTTTATAGTTTTGAGGGATTTTTTACCCATAATTACTCATTAGTAAAGTAAAATGTCCTGTATACACATATAACAGCAAGCCAAGGTGTAATTAAATAAATGATGCATATAAAAAGCGATAATTGGCTTGTGCAAAATAAATAAATTCTGTAAATATACATATAGGCCTGTTATGCTGTTTTGTGCCAGGATGCACTGAAAAGTTATATGTATAATACGTATAAGTAATATGAAAGAATAGGAGTGAATTTACAAAGCGTATACTATTTTATTGTTTTCATTTTTTTATTTACGTTTATTGTAACATCAGACTTGTGAGAGTGTTGTTAACTGCTTCAGGTGTGTGTGCACTAAGATGGGTTGAATGAAAAAATTCAGAGTATGGCATACCATACGTGTCTATATGTCACTTTACTTCACTTCAACTATTACAATAAAGTGTGTGTGTGTTGGGTGTATTATGCAGGGTGTGTGCTGCACTAGTGTATGTCGCGTGTTAGTGTATGTCACGTGTTAGTGTATGTCACTCAGATACAAACTAGGGATGCACCGATACCACTTTTTCCTTTGCAGATCCGATTCCAATACCTGAATTCTGAGTATCGGCCGATACCGATCCTGATCCAATACTAGCACTGTTTTTCTTGATCAGCGTAGAATTGCATATATTTTATCTTTTATTGCCAGAGGTGGATAGTACTTAAGCATTTTTACTTTCAAGTACATTTTAAAACATCTGTACTTTATCAGAGTGTTTTTACTTTGGACAAAAAATACTTCCCTATAGCGCATCATACTTTTTACTCCACTACATTTCATAAATAAATGTTGTTTTTAACCTTTTAATCCTTGAGTACATTAAAATCTACCTCTTTCTTTTACTTAAGTATTTTTACTTTTAAAAGTAGAAAAGTAGGATTTGTAATGAAGTACTGTATTAAAGGTAAAAAACAAATACAAACATATTTATAAATTGTACTGGAGTATGATATATGATATAATGCTTTACAATAGTCTCATAAAGTACAGATACTTAAAAAATCTCTTTTTATTGCACAAAACTATCCCCGTATAAAAGTCTCCAATGCATCGTGGAACAGACTCACTCATGCGCATTGCGGACGCTGAATAATGCGCTTAATGCTGCACTCACTTCACTGACGAGCATCCGGATCTTTGCTCCCCACGTTCAAAACAATTACAGTATTACAGTGCTAAATGATTGTATGACAAATCGTTTTCATCATAATGACACCTGTCAAAATGAAAAGCACACCTTGTATTCATGAGTTTAATCTCAAGGGCTTGTCTGATGGCAACCCGGGGTGGCAAGAATAAAAAGAAATACTTTGTGGTTGCTCTGCCATTGCCTTGTGGCCAAAGTTCCAATTCCAGCTATAAGGCAATTTACACAAGTCACACATACAAACATAACACACACACACTTGTGGTCAAACGTTTACAGACACCTTTTCACACTAAGGAGAATTGAGAAGCCCATACACAACTATGTTAGATATACAAACATTCACTGATGCTCAAGAAGGCAACACTGTAATTTGTACAGGGGAATGATGCAAATTGTATCTTTATTTAAATGTTTTATTTTTTAGCAATTCCTTTCAGAAGCTATAAAATATATACATGTTTCCTCAGAAGACCAAATAATAACGATTTACATTACAACAATTTAATAACAATTTACACATTTTAATGTCTGGTGTTGCTCTCTTGAGCATCAGGAGAGCATTCAGTGTGGATGTGCATCGTACATTTTATTGGCTCGGGACAAACAAGAAACTTATGAACAACTATTACAAGACATTGTCATTGATTGTCCACCAACTGTGTGTGTGACTTGGTTTTTATGTTAGTGGGGACCTAAACCTGAATACACACCAACACATGGGGACCCGTGTCACCAAAATTGAGGTCCCCACGGGCACAAAAGCTTATAAATTATACAGAACGATAATTTTTTAAAATCTAAAAATGCAAAAAGTTTTCTATGATCTTTAGGTTTAGGGGTAGGGGATAAAATATACAGTTTGTACAGTATACAACTCATTACGCCTATGGACTGTCCCCACGGAGATAACAAACCATATGTGTGTGTGTGTATGTGATATTACCACTTATATTTTGACCATCACTCTTAAAAATAAAGGTGCTTCACAATGCCATAGAAGAGCCTTGTTTGTCTAAATGGTTCTATAAAGAACCTTTAACATCTGAAGAACCTTTCTGTCTCACAAAAGGTTCTTTGTGGCGAAAAAAGGTTCTTCAGATTATGAAAAGAACCTTTGACAGAATGGTTCTTTGTGGAACCAAAAATGGTTCTTTTATGGCATCGCTGAACCTTTTTAAGCACCTTTATTTTTGAGAGTGATGTTTACATATTGATGTAAACATTGCTGGTCCAGAAGAACTTCCTCCTGTTTCAGTGTTTTAACGCTACACAAACATTTAAACAAAATTCAACCAACAGAATATTGATAACAAAATCAAAATGTTAAACAAATATATTTAAGATGTCAATATTTATGCAGGTTAAATAAATAAATAACTGAAACCAGAAGTGGTTCTGGACCTTTGTTTAAAGAGATCAGTACAGCGACGAAAAAATTAACAGACCACTCCAAAAAGGAGTCTTCAGATGAAAATCCAAATTTGTCGGTGTTTAAGTGCTATAATGGGGTTCCCTGGTGCATCTAGCAACCCAGAAAGTTTGTTTTGATGAGCCTTTCCCTGCAAGCATGTGAGAAATCGAGCCGTTCAGATTTCGCTCCTGTTGTGACGTAAAAGCAGGATCTTATTATAATATTACCGCCCCTTAATCTACACAATTCCACCCACGGCGCAGCCGCCATTATATTTTATTTTATTTATTATAAATAATATTTTATTGATAACCAGCATGCATTGCAGCATGAAACTTTTTTTGTTAAGTATCGATGCTCTGGAAGGATTTTGCGATTGAAAAATTTGCTTTTATGCAACTGACTCAAAAAGGTAAATACCAGACAGCGCCTATGGGCGTGTGGAGAGTCCTCCCGACACGTGGCACGACTGCGCTTTGGGTAACCCGTGATGCGATAAAAAAGATCAAGATAAAAAAGTGAATACCAGCCTTAAAGAAAAAATGTAGAACTTGTTAGATTAATCTCAGACAGGTTAACGCAACTTGACGGGGCCATTCCAAAATCTTTGTCTTGTTTTGGTGAAGCCAGTATACAGAATACATGTTAAAGTTGCGATAATAAGTTCACATACACTTTGCAAACCTGGAAATTGTTATACATTTAGGAAAAATAAAATAAGAGACAAAAGAATCCTTCGGATGAGACGTTTGAGAAATCAGAACCTGTAAAGTGCTTCGAGTGTACAGTATACATAGTAAAAGTGCTTTATAAAATCACTTATCATACAACAAGAAACCATTTAGACAAACAGATCAACTCTGCACATCAGAAAACAAGAAATATATCATTATAACCACAAAAACAACCGCTAAAACAAAAAGTTTGACTGTTTAGCTGCATAATGTATTTATTATTTTATTGATAACCAGCATGCATTGCAGCATGAAACTTTTTTTGTTAAGTATCGGTGCTCTGGAAGGATTTTGCGATTGAAAAAATTGCTTTTATGCAACTGACTCAAAGTAAATACCAGACAGCGCCTATGGGCGTGTGGAGAGTCCTCCCGACACGTGGCACGACTGCGCTTTGGGTAACCCGTGATGCGATAAAAAAGATCAAGATAAAAAAGTGAATACCAGCCTTAAAGAAAAAATGTAGAACTTGTTAGATTAATCTCAGACAGGTTAACGCAACTTGACGGGGCCATTCCAAAATCTTTGTCTTGTTTGGGAGAAGCCATTTCTTAGCTGCCTCAGGGGTCATTGTCATTCTGAAAGGTGTCTGAAAGTCTTTTCATCTGAAGTGTTCTGGCCTCAAGGTTTGGACCAAAATTGAGCTATTTGGAGCTATTCATAATTCATTATCATCTGAACACAAGCAGCCCTAAATTATGCTGACACCTCCATGCCTTACTGTGGGGTGGTTTTCTTTTGGTGATGTGCTACTTTTTGCACCAAACATATCTTTTGGTATCATGGCCATGTATTTCAACAATAACACATTATTCCACATGGTTTTGGAAGATTGAACACATTTATTTATTTGTTTGTTTTTTGCAAACTTCAGGCTTCCGTCTTGCCAGCCTCTCCCATAGCCCAGACATGTGACGAATTCAGAGATTAGGGAGCAACCAGTACAACTAGTACTAAATTGCTGCAATTCTTTTGATGTCCTGGGGCCAGGAAAAGAAATCAAGCCCATTTTACAAAGCAATCCATTAAGGCACACACAGGTGTAATAGAAGCTCAGTGTTATGTTCATGACAAATGTCCACGACAGTACTTTCTGACGCAGGCCTATGCGTAGATTTCCGCAATCGCTCACACTTTTTCATTGCATTCTTTTCCAAAATGTGGACTCAAATGTCATTCACTATATAGGGAATAGTAAAGGACACACCACAGTAGTCTTAGATTATACTTTTTGAATCTTCAGAAGCTGCTGTCTCTGTGTACACTCAACTGACTTTGATAGAGTTGATAGATCAAACTATGGCTACAAGTGATTTCAAATCACTTCAGCGTAATTGGAAAAGAACAGCAGGCGTGCAGGAGACGAAGTGATAACAGAACAAAATGAGCAAAGTTTCATGTTCGATGGTCAGCCAAACTTCGTCCGACTAGAAACAGGTATTATACCAGCATAGACTACTTCTCTAGCCCCGCCAACTGGTTCACGAATGACTGTAGCCATGTACAAATAGTACACACTCCCGCGGTTGTGATGATTGACAAACTGAAATCAAAATCATAGCGACATATTTTTCAACTTACAGATTTGTTTTGTTCGTCAGTTTAACCTAAACAACCACTGATATGCGATGTGTTGTGTTTATGCTCGGAAGGCTGCATCACACAGCGCTCTTTTGCAGTGTTGCCATGTTCGTTATTAATAAGCGCTTTGTTGTTTGGTCTTAGATCAAAAAGCCTCGGCACTTAGGTCTAGGACTAGGATTTTGAGATTGTTTGGTGTAATAAAATATATGAACAATTTGCATTTTAAGGTTTATTTTCGTCTTGTCTTTATTTGCTTATTTTTTCTGTGAAGATCTGGCAACCCTGTCACTTTACTTAAGGGCTCTCGAGAGCAGCTAGCGTGGTGTCATATGTGCAAAAGTAAAGATTTCTTTCACTGTTATTTTTTTTTTTAGAGCGACCAAGCAACAAACATGCAACATATTGTGCAGCGCCTGGTTGTGGAAGAACACAGTCGCTTCCTTCGGATTCTGATATTAGGAAGTTGACGTTTATTTTTAAAGATGTTCCAGCTCACGTCGGTAAAACATTGAGTGTTTGTTCGCTTCATTTCACCATGGATTCCTTTGTAAACAAGGCTCATGTCGATGCTGGAATTGCAGAGAGAGATATTAAAAAGCAATGCTGTGGCGTCAATATTGAATCCGACCGGAATCTTATGTGAGTAAAAATATATGTGCGATGCCTCACTATTGCTTTGTATAGAGATCACTTTATACGTCCTGATTATTTAACCTACGTGTCTAACAAAGTTCACGGAAGGCTCCAACTTAGCACGTAGCTTGTCAAAAAGACACAAAGAAATGTACATCACAGGGCACACTGATGTCTTTTGGTACTGTTATCCAATCATAGCAGTGGGCGTTTACTTCCAAGTCTTCAATGCGGCCCGCCCATAAAAACCGAGCGTTTCTTGAGCCGCCTCAAAATCAGGGTAGAAAATAGCCTGTTACTCATTGATTTTGATGTCTTTGAATATAAAAACCACGCAAACGTCATAAGTAGACCTCAGACAACAGTATAAAATAATGAAAAAGGCCAGGTCATGACACCTTTAAAACAGCCCAGCATTTTGGGTTGAAACAACCCAGCATTGGTTAATTTATAACCCAACGGTTGGGTTTGTTCATTTTTGACCCAACGTTACAGTGGAAAATTTCTGCTTCACAACATACTCTCATGACATTAATGGGAACCTTGAGATAGAGAACACTAGAAATCCATGTCTATAAGTGGAAAAAATACAGAAACAACAGTAATAATGTAGAACAGAATAAATAGCTCAAATGAATTGAATATAAACACCCTAAAAATGCTGGGTTACTTTCAAACCAGCCTTGGGTCAAAACCAAGATGCCAAAAAAATCCTATACACTCAAAAAATGGGTTTTGTGGCAGTGTTCATTTTACCCAAATATCTTTTGTTACAATAACACATTCATATTTCGTTTTAAGACAAAACATACGTGTATTGTGTTATGCTAAATCAAATTGTTCTACTTTCTCGTTTACTTTACCAATCTTTAAACTAACGTAATTGGTTTAATTTTGCAATTCAAAACAACCGGATGTGACGTTTTGAGATGGCGCGAATCTTGAGAAGACGGCGGACGCAGGAGATGGTGTAAAGTATCAGGAAAGAAATCTAAAGAGTGTTTTCTTCCTCAGTCCATCCTAAAACATTGTTGTGTCAACTATATGTTATGTGGCAGTCCAGGATTGTGTTTGATGGTAATTGTTTCACGCGATAGCACAAGGTTCGTTTAACTTAGCTTTTCTGTCCCCAGAAAGCACACTCCATCTGCAAGACATCTGCAATACATAGTTTGCTCGTCTGAAATACGTGTCGGAGACGTCTGAACGTCTGTAATACGTCTGCTAAAGATCTGGAGATCTGGAAAACATCTTCTGTGTAAAAACATCTGCTAAACATCTTAGAAAGACATCTTAGAACTTGTTTTCGGGTGATCGTAGTACTTTTGAAACGTCTTTTTCTTGAGTTTAGTCAGTGCTTTTTCCCCAAGTTGTTCTTAAAGTTGAGTTTTTGTTGTTAACTCTAAATGAATGTTTTCTGAAAGATATGTGGAAATGTAAAATTTGTGGACTTGGGGTTTCAGCACGATCTAAACATTACAGACGGCAGCATGTGCGTTATGGGGGTTATCAGAGATATCCTTGTACATATTACAATTGTCCATGTACATTCAAGACATGGAATGCTCTACTTAGTCATGTAAGTAGAAATCATGCTACGGCTTTAAAATGACATGACGGACAAATGAGCCTGTTCGTCAAAATGACTGACAATGAAAAAGTCTAGCGCAACCTCTGCCGCAAACCTCTGCATCGCTCCGTGAGACTGCCATCTAGTGGTAGGCCGTAGTTTATGCACGGTTGTGAGTGGATCTGAAGTTGTTTGTGTGTGGATTGTCCAATGCAAAACCGCGTAAAGAACGGCTCAAAATCCGAATGCACAGAACAGGATGAATGGACGCGCGCTGCAGGATACACAAATGCGCAACTTCTCATTGGTATGCGCAAAATGATAATACATGAACACAAAATAAAACAATAAATTCACAAATCTGTCTCTATTAAAAAAAAAAACAAAAAATTAATAAAAAAAAAAATTAAAAAGATTCAAATCATACGGCATTTGTTTGTGAATACTAAAATACAAGTGTAACTTGTATCACGTTCACGGATGACTGTGCATGCATTTGTTAATCATTTTGATATTAAATTCATCCCATATAAAAAGGCCCACTTTCACTTGTCATTTGTGTGCGTGCAGTGCACATGCGATCTAATTTCTCAATGGTGCGACTAAAAAAAATCTGAGGTCGCACCGGTGCGACCAGCCGTTCGAGGGAAAAATAGTCTCTGCGAAAGTCTCCCTGTGGTTCAACAACAGACACATTAGGCCCATATCGTGGTCTAAACCAGAGATAGTGAAGGGCGGACCCCCCTCTGATTGGCCGTGGTCCAGATATCCTGTACGTGTGTGTACGTTTGAAAATGCTGTGCTGTAGTCGGACAGAGAGGGGAGGAGCCTATAGGCCCGTCAGATAAACAGAGTGGATGTAGCCGCGGATGATGAGAGAAGATGAAAAGAACGATTGACAACTTTTTCGTTAAGAATGTTAAGTTAAGGCCCGATCCGTCCGAAAATCATAACCAATGCTCTGACACGCTAGACTGCGACTAAATGGTCTCATTTTGCGACAAATTTTCCTGCCAGTGCGACAAGTTTTTCTTAATGGTCGCACCGGTGCGACTGTCAAACTGATCAATATATAATTTTTGCGTATTATAAATTTTATGCGCAGAAATGTTATATTGCGCAAGCGGCGCATTCAGTCACTCATTTTCGTCCCCCCTCCTTCAACCATTCGCTTATCTATCAGTGCCCCGCCCCCAAAGACGTAATTGGCGGGTAAGAGGCAAAGGACCGAAAGAGCAGACGAGTGAAGCGCTCAATCTTGCAACTGAAATAAATATGCAGAATACAAGAATTTCCCCGGCTAAGGTACAAAACAGCAAAGATAACTTAATGTGTTGTGAGTATTGTATGCATGTGAAGCTAATGCAGGAAACATGTGTTTAAACTTTAAGCACTGAACTATTGTATAAAGATCTCTAACAATACTGCAAAGCATACAAAACGGTATACATCACGCTAAATACTATTTATTTGTGAGTCGCTATTGATAGAAGCCAAACGAGTACCAATGCAACTGTCATGAAGAATAATCACTAAAAGCCTTCAGGTCTCGCGGGTTGTTTGAGATATGCGCGCGCCCAGAGAGTCAGAGCACAAAATACTAAACGGAGTTCTCTTTCACGCCTTCTTACTCTGAAACGGACATATTAACACAAAATAACCTAAAAATTCCCATATTAACAAGAAACCTTGTAAAGGTATTCAGTTTGTTTCGTGACCAAACAGTTGGGAAACAAAACACGTGTTCCAGTATATTGCGCGAGCTCTTAAAGGGGCAGCAGCATAATAAAGATCTGTTTATAATGTTCATTAAACAACAACGGACGGGCCCAAAAACACTCACTGATATTAAAGGAATTGTGTTCTCTTATAGGAGTCGTTCACAACAAATAAAGGAAGAAAGTAGCTTTAAGAAAGATGTGCTTTAAATATGGTAAAGTGTTGAAAGAGAGTTTACATATACAATAAAAATAATTCAATCATAAACAATGATTTGTATTAATTTCTAATTGATTTATTAATGTATTAAACACATTTTAATGAAGTTTTAGTGATTCTTTTTTCTTACCTCACCCCAGACTCTGGTGCTATCAAATTAAGGGCTGGTGCCACCAACTGAATAACTTGGTTAACCAGTGCCACCTCTCTCAAGTGTTAGTCTAGAGCCCTGCTTTCTTGTAGAATTGTGCTTCAAATAAAGAACTTTATGTTGACCAGATTGTTAGTTAATCATTTACAAGTCAATATTGCCTATATGGACAGCGATTTAAAAAAAAAGTGAACTTGTAAAACTGCGGTGTTAAATGCGATGCGGTCGAAAATTTGGGTGCACCTAACTTTTGTGCTGGTGCACCTAAGAAAAAAAGTTAGGCGCACCATGCAACCAGTGCAAAAAGTTAGTCTAGAGCCCTGTTTATGTCACACATATACACTCACCTAAAGGATTATTAGGAACACCTGTTCAATTTCTCATTAATGCAATTATCTAATCAACCAATCACATGGCAGTTGCTTCAATGCATTTAGGGGTGTGGTCCTGGTCAAGACAATCTCCTGAACTCCAAACTGAATGTCAGAATGGGAAAGAAAGGTGATTTAAGCAATTTTGAGCGTGGCATGGTTGTTGGTGCCAGACGGGCCGGTCTGAGTATTTCACAATCTGCTCAGTTACTGGGATTTTCACGCACAACCATTTCTAGGGTTTACAAAGAATGGTGTGAAAAGGGAAAAACATCCAGTATGCGGCAGTCCTGTGGGCGAAAATGCCTTGTTGATGCTAGAGGTCAGAGGAGAATGGGCCGACTGATTCAAGCTGATAGAAGAGCAACTTTGACTGAAATAACCACTCGTTACAACCGAGGTATGCAGCAAAGCATTTGTGAAGCCACAACACGCACAACCTTGAGGCAGATGGGCTACAACAGCAGAAGACCCCACCGGGTACCACTCATCTCCACTACAAATAGGAAAAAGAGGCTACAATTTGCACGAGCTCACCAAAATTGGACAGTTGAAGACTGGAAAAATGTTGCCTGGTCTGATGAGTCTCGATTTCTGTTGAGACATTCAAATGGTAGAGTCAGAATTTGGCGTAAACAGAATGAGAACATGGATCCATCATGCCTTGTTACCACTGTGCAGGCTGGTGGTGGTGGTGTAATGGTGTGGGGGATGTTTTCTTGGCACACTTTAGGCCCCTTAGTGCCAATTGGGCATCGTTTAAATGCCACGGCCTACCTGAGCATTGTTTCTGACCATGTCCATCCCTTTATGACCACCATGTACCCATCCTCTAATGGCTACTTCCAGCAGGATAATGCACCATGTCACAAAGCTCGAATCATTTCAAATTGGTTTCTTGAACATGACAATGAGTTCACTGTACTAGAATGGCCCCCACAGTCACCAGATCTCAACCCGATAGAACATCTTTGGGATGTGGTGGAACGGGAGCTTCGTGCCCTGGATGTGCATCCCACAAATCTCCATCAACTGCAAGATGCTATCCTATCAATATGGGCCAACATTTCTAAAGAATGCTTTCAGCACCTTGTTGAATCAATGCCACGTAGAATTAAGGCAGTTCTGAAGGCGAAAGGGGGTCAAACACCGTATTAGTATGGTGTTCCTAATAATCCTTTAGGTGAGTGTATGTATATATATATATTGTAACAAAGTATGATAATACTGGTAAAATGTACCAACAGTCATTTAAAAATTAAAGCATGTACATAGAAAAAGCTGTAATTTAAATTATTTAACTAATCCAATTTAAAAGCTACCAATCATTAACATAATATTTACAACCCGATTCCAAAAAAGTTGGGACACTGTACAAATTGTGAATAAAAACAGAATGCAATGATGTGGAAGTTTCAAATTTCAATATTTTATTCAGAATACAACATAGATGACATATCAAATGTTTAAACTGAGAGAATGTATCATTTTAAGGGAAAAATAAGTTGATTTTAAATTTCATGGCATCAACACATCTCAAAAAAGTTGGGACAAGGCCATGTTTACCACTGTGTGGCATCCCCTCTTCTTTTTATAACAGTCTGCAAACGTCTGGGGACTGAGGAGACAAGTTGCTCAAGTTTAGGAATAGGAATGTTGTCCCATTCTTGTCTAATACAGGCTTCTAGTTGCTCGACTGTCTTAGGTCTTCTTTGTCGCATCTTCCTCTTTATGATGCGCCAAATGTTTTCTATGGGTGAAAGATCTGGACTGCAGGCTGGCCATTTCAGTACCCGGATCCTTCTTCTACGCAGCCATGATGTTGTAATTGATGCAGTATGTGGTCTGGCATTGTCATGTTGGAAAATGCAAGGTCTTCCCTGAAAGAGACGACGTCTGGATGGGAGCATATGTTGTTCTAGAACTTGGATATACCTTTCAGCATTGATGGTGCCTTTCCAGATGTGTAAGCTGCCCATGCCACACGCACTCATGCAACCCCATACCATCAGAGATGCAGGCTTCTGAACTGAGCGCTGATAACAACTTGGGTTGTCCTTGTCCTCTTTAGTCCGGATGACATGGCGTCCCAGTTTTCCAAAAAGAACTTCAAATTTTGATTCGTCTGACCACAGAACAGTTTTCCACTTTGCCACAGTCCATTTTAAATGAGCCTTGGCCCAGAGAAAACGCCTGCGCTTCTGGATCATGTTTAGATATGGCTTCTTTTTTGACCTATAGAGTTTTAGCCGGCAACGGCGAATGGCACGGTGGATTGTGTTCACCGACAATGTTTTCTGGAAGTATTCCTGAGCCCATGTTGTGATTTCCATTACAGTAGCATTCCTGTATGTGATGCAGTGCCGTCTAAGGGCCCGAAGATCACGGGCATCCAGTATGGTTTTCCGGCCTTGACCCTTACGCACAGAGATTGTTCCAGATTCTCTGAATCTTTGGATGATATTATGCACTGTAGATGATGATAACTTCAAACTCTTTGCAATTTTTCTCTGAGAAACTCCTTTCTGATATTGCTCCACTATTTTTCGCCGCAGCATTGGGGGAATTGGTGATCCTCTGCCCATCTTGACTTCTGAGAGACACTGCCACTCTGAGAGGCTCTTTTTATACCCAATCATGTTGCCAATTGACCTAATAAGTTGCAAATTGGTCCTCCAGCTGTTCCTTATATGTACATTTAACTTTTCCGGCCTCTTATTGCTACCTGTCCCAACTTTTTTGGAATGTGTAGCTCTCATGAAATCCAAAATGAGCCAATATTTGGCATGACATTTCAAAATGTCTCACTTTCAACATTTGATATGTTATCTATATTCTATTGTGAATAAAATATAAGTTTATGAGATTCGTAAATTATTGCATTCCTTTTTTATTTACAATTTGTACAGTGTCCCAACTTTTTTGGAATCGGGTTTGTACATATATCTATGTTATATGTTGATAAGGACAGTTTTGTGTAGTTTTGTCAGAGAAGTTTCTCTGGATAGCCTCAGACTTTCTGAGATCTCCTTTCCTTGCTTTGAAGCTTAGGAGTCGTAAATATCCCACGGAGAAACAAAAGGGTTATCAACACTTTCAGTGAGAGCACCAACCTAAATCCAGGCACCCCTGGAGCCAAGTTTGGCTCTGGTCTTTTGATGTTGATATCAAGAAACCAGGACAAAAGAGAGTGGAGGGGGTTTATGGCTCTTCTTTTAATGATTCCGACCATTTGACTTATGCTAAATTTCTCCAGAGCCATGTACGCACGTTTCGCAATTTGCACAGACGTCTTTTTTTTCAATGCATCTGCGATGACTCCTATAAATTGGGCGCACTCGACATCATTGCTGTACGTTGGGTTTACGTTCAAGCCATTTTTCTTCATAAGAATTATTTCGTACTTGGACTTAGTGAAGGGAAGCTCTTCTTTTGCAATATTGTAGGTAACGTTAAACTTGATTATCATCTCGGCTGATGATCTGTTTGCTGCTGCCTGCCGCTGAAGGGCAGCGGGGAGAGGGGACACTTGGGCAGTGCATTTATCGCCTAGGCTACTCGCCTCTCTCTGTCTGACTGCAGCACACGCATTTTCAAACGTACACACATGTACAGGAATATCTGGACCACGGCCAATCAGAGGGGGGTACGCCCTTCACTATCTCTGATTGGTGAATGTGTGTCTGTTGTTGAACCACACAGGAAGACTTTGAGAGTCGCGGAGACTTTTTTTTCCCTCGAACGGCTGGTTGCACCGGTGCGACCTCAGATTTTTTTTAGTCGCACCATTGAGAAGTTAGGTTGCACATGCGACCAAATCGGTCGCACTCTAGAGCCCTGAAAGGTACTGTTTATTGCGTGGTGGCAGACAACTTGGCAGCTCATGTCATGGCTTGCTTTGTTGAAAGCTTTTCAGGAGAATACTTTTGTTGATTTTGTTTGGGGAGTAGTTCGGATGTGCAGTCAAAAGAAGTTGGGTCTGGTGCATTCAGCCTCAGAAATAAAGATCTTCATAAAGATCATGTGAAAACTGCGCAGGAAAACGGCACACACTGTTGTGGAGTGAAAAGAGTCTGGGTCACAGCTCGAGATTGCCTGGCTTTGTGTGGCAGGCTCCAGGCTGGTTTGTGGGTGCAGAAGACCGCTGGTTCTTGCCTCTGACAAATCTGAAAGAGAAAAAACATAAATGAAGCAAACATAAAACTGTGTGTGCTTGATTTAAGCAGCCTGAAATGCAAGATTAGCAGCACCCCGTTTAGAAACATATGCATCCGTCTCCTCCGCCACAGACCATTTCTCTTCACCTAAATGAAAAAAGTTAAAAGTTGTATAAAAATTATTTACACATTTAATACACATTTAATTGCGGCGAAAAAATGATCAGTAATTTACATCTACATTTGTTTTTACATTAACACATTAATGTAACTCAAACAAAATTCTTTAAGACTGAAGTCAGATTAATTTTGTTTAAATTTAAATGCATTATACAACCAAAGTAATTTAAAGCAACATCAATACTTTCAGTGTAAAAATAATAGTGAAACAATAATAATAAATTATTGCGGCCATTTTTGCCATATCCAGTAAATATCCAATAAAAAATACAAACCTCAGCTGGAGTTCGGTTCGCTGTTGCCCGCAACAGTGATCTCTTTCCAAACTGTTTTTCACTTCTTCGGTTTTCGCTTTTCAAGGTTAAAGTTTACATATCTAAACTGTAAAAGTTCCTCCTTTTGGCCGGATTACGTTTCTCCATGCCATGCCATGCCATGCCAAATTTAGAGGGGCGTGATATGTAAATTACGATCGATTTCAGCCGCCGCATTTATCAAGGTACGATCATTCGTACGATGAGATTGGTGGCATACGAATGTTTGATGAATCACACGTGAACCCTGTCGTAAGGTTATTTCTGCGCACAGATCTGCGCTCATTTCTATGTTAGATTGATAAATGAGGCCCATTGTGCTTCATAATGAGAGGACTGTGTGGCTGGTACAGGGAGCACTTCAGGGCATTTGAGCTTAGTGCCTCACCAACAAGATGAGTGTTCTTTGTAGAACATGGTGCTTTAGCTGACAATTATCCATTGGTTGATTATATGATTGCTCCTTTGCGTTTGGTGACTTTGAAAAGACAAATCCACACATAGGTGGTAATATATGCTTTTATTTTCTTATTTAAAAAATGTACACTTTACAAGTTTTTTTTAGCCATTGTATTTTTATTTATTACCATACTCGCAATTAATTTCACAAACTAACTATTTTCTCCTGTTTTCCACAGTCTTACCACAATGACTTCTCCAGTCCGGCTAAGAATTATTCTTGGAGAGCAAAACTCACAAAAGGTGACAACTGGATTACGTTGAATTTAAGTAACATTATCTATTTCAGTAAACTTAAGGTTTAATGCAATGCATGCAATGTTGTTTAGTTGAATCAGATTAAGAGTCTTGTTTTTGTTTTAAATTATTATCTTGATGAAGTTACATAATGCTATAATGTATATTCTGCATTAAACCAATATATAAAAAAAAATTCTCAAATAGTTTATTCCATGAAGGCATCCAAGAACATTTTTTAATTTTATACATTTTTATTAAAAATCAGACAAAACCTACAGTTATCTTCCATAAGGAGATAATGAGTTAAGAGAACTCAACAGAAGTTCAAAGGTAAAAATGTAACCGCCCACTCCCTAACCAAAGGCAACGCTTTTCTGAATAATGGTAGCCACAAAACTCAAAAATATAACAAACTCTTCAAAACCTTAAAGATAAATGAACATTAAACAGTAACAAGTTTATTTTTACAAAAAATGCATAAGATAACACTAATTTAAGAAAAGAACTTTCAAAATGCAGTCATACACAAAGCATGCTGGGAAATATAAGTCCTCTACCCAATTGTATCTTCACACAACACAACTCCTTTATGTTGTCCCAACATGAATGGATTAAGTTATATGACTAAACATTAAAAAATCATGTTGTGACCCAATTTTCCAAAAGTTGTGTTGATTTAACTTAAGTAAGTTAAGTTAATTGGACAAGCAGCAAAAATCTTTTGAGTGTTCTAACAAACAGAAAAAGCAATGTTACTCACATACTGATCCGAATCAAAGCAATCTCCTCTGATTTTTAGACGATCTTTCTCTCCAACGTCTCTCTGCTGGAAAGTATCTCCATAGATATCTGTGAGTATCTCTGCTAAAAGCCAAGTAGTACTGCGGGTCCTAACACTGGAAAGTCTTTATAATATTAACGCAAGTCCTAGCTCCTCTTTTTGTACTGTGGTGGCCACCGTTGTGTTTGGTCTGAGAGATTCGCAACAAAATAATTTGGCATAGATTGAAAACAATCCTTTAATGTTAATCAAAACCAATTGGGTTATGTGGAGCCACTGTCTGTAATTTAATTAAGTTTAGTATCATTTTTTTCAGTGTAGGAACAGCTTTACTTTATTTGCGGTTAATCAGTCACTTATATTGATAACACAAGTTAAACACAGTTGACGTTAGTTTAACACGACTTTGAATGTGATTGGTTGATTCTGAGCATACTGACACATTCCAAATTATAAAGGGTGTGCATGCTTACGCAAACACTTTATCTCTAAATAATTCTTATTGTTTTCCATTTTAATATAGGGTATATCGCACTTCATTGAGGTGGAACGGGTTTCGACATGATTCATTTTAGTTTCATTTTATTTACATTACAAAAACCTGCCAATTTAACAGGGGTGTGTGGACTTTTACATATGCAAATGCCATTAAACAGGTTATATTGGTCTGTTGGGAATATAGGCTCCCATTTCTTTAAGCTATCTCAGTAATCTCTAGTGTTACAGTACTTTTGAATTGTTCTGTCAGCCGTAATAGAACACACGCAAGTATGTGATGTACTGGGAGTAGGTGCTGTCACATTACTACTTTTATCTTTTTGCATTGCCTGTCAGACAAGCTCTGGAGTTTGAACTCATGAATAGAAGATTTTAGGACAAAGAAGCTTTGGCAGGTGACAAAAACAACAACAGCAACAAAAAAGCAACTTGACTACTTGCACAACTAGTTATGCGTTTCATAGAATATGGCTCAGTCTCAGTTTTGATGAATTTAAGCTTTGATTTTTTTTCTTTTTCTGTTGAAGGCGATGTACCCGAGTATTTCTTCTCTTGACGCTGAAAATGTGTGCATTTAGACAATTTTTTAAACGCTAGGCTTCATAGGCAGCAACGAATAGAGCCATAGAGTCTGCAAGTTTTAGCCTGCCAAACCTGTGATACTACAGTAGAACATCCAACTGATGTTCGTACAAAGAGTGTTGATGTGCGTCTTAATTCCAACCTGATCTCACAGGAATTCGTAACGACTTTACGAGGTGGCTAATTTGTATGAATTCCTGAATCGTACAAAACCATATGATTAGAAAAAGCAATACAGAAGCTCCACTTCTAAATCTAACATCACTGGCACGAAAGCAAATCGCACTGTAATGTATGAATTCATAAGACTCTCGTAAAATAGTTACGAATTGCCCATGAGATTGTGTTGCTTAATTGACCCTTTGCAAAGCCCGCCCCCTTTTGCTATGTCCGACATCAACTATAGAGCGCTTCCACTGTACTAAAGAATATTTATCATGAAATAATAATTTCTGGAAAAAACATGACGTGTTCTTTCAGCCAAAAGCAATGAGAAAGTCTGCAATATGCATTTGAAGTATATACTGTATTCAGGTTATGAAAGTGACTCGGAATACAGTAAACAAAATAAAGATCGAAGCTCTATCCTAACGTACTGTGCTTGCTGTAACGACATAACGTCTGGATTGCGCCATTGGTTTCTGACACGTTTAGGCAACGGGTGAAACTGTGATTATGACCATAAAGATAATAAAGATCATAAAGATATTGGTCCGGTCGCCTGTCAATCAAACTCCACGCGAAGGGTCAATTCAGTAAAAAAAAAAACCTTCAACCTATTCCAGGTTCAATGTATTTTTTATTTTCACAAAGAACCAAATTTGGAACAAGCAATTCGATGGGAATTGCCATGGGAATTGCTGGGAGGCATGCTGGGAAATGCCCAGTTTCGCTAATGTTACTTTAACACTAATGTTAGTTGATTAAACAAATTAAGTAAATTGTTGAGAAAATGGTGTAGTGTTAACTTGATTAAATAAAGTACATCTTACAATCACATATTCTTATTCTGCTACAGTGCGATTATTGTTTAATGCACATGAGACCTTCAAAAACACAAATCATGTATCCTCACAAAGGACCTGCAACATTGTTTGTTGTTGAAAAATTGTTTTGTGAGTATAAGAAGTGTACAAAGAAATCAGCTGTGTTTAACATCAACATCATATGGAAAAATACTGTAAGATGTCCCTTCTTTCGAAAAGGCATGATGGTGCGTAAATGTTTTCATTTATAGGTTAATTATGTTCACTACCATTTGAAAGTTTAGAGTCGCTTATAACTTATTGATATTTTCCACATAGTATTAGAAAGATCAGCCAAAATGTAGAATAACACTTATGTAGCATAAATGTAAAAATATATTTTATTTGATCTCATGTTGGTCTGTTGTTTGGTTGAGAACTCATTGTGTTCAGTCTGGGTTGGGATGCTTTAGTATAGATGGGACAGACTGAATGTTGTAGTGATGGAGACGAAGAGAAGCACCGCGCTGGCCAGGACCGCCGGACCGCTCGACCGATAAACTGCACGTCCTCTACGAGGCTGTACGGGTCGGAATGTCGCAACCATTGGTGTCCCGTCATCGAGTTTCAGAGAAGAAAAAAACAGAAGCTGAAACAAAGGAATTACAAAGAATGTGTGAATGAGCAGTTATTATAAAGCAGCACAACAGTCAGGTGTAATGTACACAAAACAAATACAGCTGTGGAAAACATTAAGAGACCATTTCAAAATTATTCTCAGTTTTTCTGAATTTACTATTTATAGGTTTGTTTAAGTAAAATAATCGTTCTTGTTTCATTCGCTAAACTACTAACAATAGTTCTCCCAAATTTCAAATAAAAATATTGTTTCTATTTGGATAAATTTGCAGAAAATGAAAATAACAGAAAAGATGCTTTGAAGTTCATTTTCACTTTTAAGCAATACAAGTCATATTTCTACCTGTATTTAGGGAAAGGAAAAAATGTGATAACCTTGATTTTATCACAGTTTTCATGTGTCTTGTCAATCTTTCACATTGTTTTGGATGACTTGATGTCATTTTATTGAAATACAACAAACACTGGACTGGAGTGAACACAATACATCTAGAATTGCAGATTTGAATAAAACATTTGGAATGGTCTCTTAATTTTGAAATGAAGGGGAAAATAGGCGGTCCCTGTTGAACTAACTGGTAAGTTAGCGTATGATTAAAAGAATTAATGCTGTTCGGTATATGATCTAAAATTCAAAGCTTGTTCAGTAGTGTCCTCATGGACGGATTTGGATTTAGCCGTACCTGTTGTTTGCTAAGAGGAATGGGCTTTTCAAAGACAGTCCAGATCACAGATTCACTGCAGTTGGGTATGGTCAGAGAGCCGTTGTAACGGTAATAGCTGGCCAGGTTCCCCTCCGGCAGAACGAGCTGGCTGGCTGAGATGTTACGAATGGACACACTTCCACCTGCAAAAAGACGGACATGGAAAAATCGAATAAATCGTCTAAATAAATAAAAAACAGATCTATCTTCACAAGTGAGCTAGGAAAGAAATTGTTCAAAACATTAGTTACATATGATACATGTAGATTTACAAAGCCTATCCTTGGTGTCCATCCAAAACCTTCAAGACCATTTTTTGTGGTTTTGCAAAAATCTAACCATTATAAAAACGGCAAATTTGGACATTTCAAGGTTTCAGATGGACAGCAACGCTATGAGGAATTACTATTACACATAGCATTTGAATAGAATGGTGTTAACGTTGCATGAATGTGAAAGCTGTCATTTGTAATAACAATAATCATAATGTTATAGACTGACTCTTGTTCTGTATGCTCCCCAGGACATCTATGAGATTGTCGAAATTTTTGTTGGTGCTGTTTGACTCCTGTCAGAAAGAAATGACGCATTAATCGTGCGGGTTTATGAATTTCATGTTTCTTCTCGAATAGAGCGCTAATATCAAACCTCGAAGAAGAATCCAAACGCTGCAAGACCAAATGGATCTCCGAAAGCCTCTTGTAGACTATTGTATTTTTGTTTTATATGTACAATGTGAAGCTGAAGAGAGAGTTCATATATTCAAATTATAGACCTACACAAATAATGACATTTATTCATTACAATCTAAAGAATCTGTTTGATGCATTTGATATTGTGCATTTGGTAAAAAAATAGATTTAGATTACAGATTTGTCATCTAATTCATGTTTCTGTTATTGGGTTGGTCGTACCTCCATAGGATACTGTTCTCCATCGATGGTGTGTTCAGAGCCCATAACTCCATTTGCGCCCCAGTGGAGGTGAAACTGAACGGCCTTATACGTGTCTTCCAGGTTTCCGCCGGATATTGTAGCTGTGGTGTTTATAGCGACCTCAACTGGGATGGAAAAGACGACATGTCAGTATTTGCAAAGTTGTTCTTTAGCATCTGCCTGTCTTCAGTCTGTGGTCTTACTAGTGTAATTGTTTTTCTTGACGGTGCTGTCGAATACGGTCTTGTAGCCAGTAACATTGAAAGGCGTCAGACTCTTGTCCAGTTGGGTTAACTTTGTCACTATATTGATGGGCGATTGTCTGTTACTTCCACATTCTGCGTTTATATCCTTCCAGTTCTCTGGACCTTAAGGCAACATGGAGATGTCAGATTTAAATAGTTAGATGGAAATTGTTTGTTTGTTTGTTTGATGTGCTACAGCAAGTGTTGAGATGTCGAAATCTTACCTTTACAGCTCCCTTTTGTCTGGTAGCACCAATCTTAACAGAAACACAGAAGAGTCGCCGTTAGCTCACAATTTAAATGCTTTTGAATTCATTTAGGCCCATCCATTCCTGCTCCCACAATATCCACCAAAAAAAAACTATAAATATTTTACTTGCAATGACCTGCAACTTTCCACATAGAGTGCCTCAGAGATGACGTGTTTTTGTATGCAAACCCCGGAAACGAGTTAGCATTTAAAGACTTCCGGTTCCATCGCCCCAAAGTCTGTGGGTTTTTTGAATGGGTTTTTGGTAAATCGCCTGAAATAAGGTCTGTGGTTAACAAAACCTCTAAATATTTAAGTTTTAATCTATGACATAAAACACACCAGTTATAACCCGCTCGTGATTTTTTAAAGCCTTTATTGTGTCTTTAAAACGGCGGTTGCTAACAAGTTGCTAAAAGCAACTACCGCCTTTGGTGGGGACGTTAGACGTCATCGCGCATATAAATCTCACAAATAATGCAACATGGGCACAAATCATTGTTGGGGATTCATTCACGGAGTAATAACTTACAAGGGAACACGTTTTTAATAAAGTTTGAGAACGTTGTCAGAGGTTTGGTGGTGGTCACGTTGATATCGAGCGACCTTAGTGTAGTCTGTTTATAGCATCGTGTTAGCTTTTTACTTCTGACGATTGTATTTAGGCTTTAAAAATAGCAAATGTTGTGTTTATCTGTAAACATGATCTTGATAGACAAAACGTGTAAACATCATGACCCTATGTTAATCACATGTCTTAATTTCTGCGATCCTCAAAAGTCTATGGGAAAAATGCATAGGCTTTCGGTTCGGTTATTTTTTCGGGTTTCAAAAATATGTCGTCTCTGAGGCACTCCATTCACGTCCTTTTTCATTAGGTTGAGAAAAACAACACAGAAACGCTACATTTAACAAGACCTGGCCTGCGACCCAAGTCTGGTGTTTTGAGAGTCATTGCCTGTTTAGTTGTAAAAGTGTCCATTTAGTTTTGCTGTCCATCCTTAATATTCTTTTCATGTTACCAACCTCTTACACACAATGCTTCTTCTTTAAATTGGGCCACGGCGCCGCATGTAACTAAAATAAGGTGGAAAATATCTATGGCAGACATGGGGTGCAAAAACACGAAATAGCCTACATAGGAAGCAACACTGCACACTAGTAGTTAATAAATATCTTTACGTTTTAATTTGTGAGTCAAGACTCAACGCTGACAGAGATAAGTGGACGAGCCTGCTTGGTAAACTGCACGCTCGGAGCAGTCATGATGTCATAGCTCTGTGCACTCTTTAAAAAAAGGTGCTTCAAAAGGTTCTTCGATGACATAGAAGAACCTTTTGGTTCCATAAAGAACCTTTAACATCTGAAGAACCTTTCTGTCTCACAAAAGGATCTTTGTGGTGAAAAAAGGTTCTTCAGATTATAATAAAGGAAGAAAGAGATGGTTCTTCAAAGAACCGTTGACAGAATGATTCATTGTGGAACCAAACGTTGTTCTTCTATGGCATCACTGTGAAGAACCTTTTCTGCACCTTTATTTTTAATGGATGTGTGGATGCGGATACACCTGCACACCTCTGCATATGCAGACGCTACGCCAACATTTCTGCTTTCATTAAACAAAATGTAACTAAAAAACTATTTCACCCCCCCACACACACTCTCTGATTGTTTTCATTCCAATTAAATCAGTTCACCTGGGTAGGGTTTCACTTTCTCAACAAACAAAACTTTCTTATGTTGGTATTACCTACTGTAATTTGATAAGGCTTAATTAAAAAAGCTTAATGTTGTCATGCAGAAACACAACAGACTTGTTTCCCTCTGTTCTCATCTTGATGAAAAAGGCATAAAAGAACACTTGATTTCTACATTTACTCATTATTTTTCAGTAGCTGGGAACTGGAAATCCTCAGCCCAGTTTCCGCAGTTATGCAACACAAATCATTCACGTATAGTTCACTTCGAATGAACCACATAAGTTGATTAAACAAGATACAATTAAGTTTAAGAACGGCATTTAATTAACTTTGTTTTGTGTGTGGCAATATCCAAAACCCTTGTCCTTGAGGGGACATTTTTTTGTCCCCATGAGGAAACAAGCTTATAAATCATACAGAATTAACTTTTTTGAAAATCTAAAAGAGCAGACAGTTGTGTGTGATTGTTAGGTTTCGGGGGTGGGTTAGGGGTAGGGAATATGATATACTGTACAGTTTGTACAGTATAAAAACCATTGCGTCTACGGAATGTCGACATTGGAACCCCAATGGAAACCCAACATGTGTGTGTGTTCATGTTTGTATATCCCGGTGGGGACCTAAACCTGAATGCACACCAACACATGGGGACTCGTGTCACTGTGGGGTCCAAAATTGAGGTCCCCAGGGGAAAAAAAGCTTATAAATTGTACAGAACAATATTTTTTAAAAATCTAAAAATGCAAAAAGTTTTCTATGATCTTTAGGTTTAGGGGTTGGGTTAGGGGATAGGGGATAGAATATACAGTTTGTACAGTATAAAGAACATTACACCTATGGACTGTCCCCACGGAGATAATAAACCAGACATGTGTCTGTGTGTGTTGTTATCAGATATTTCCCACTAGATCAATCAGAGCTGAAAATGTTTGCAATGAAATGCCTAAAACAATCACAGACTCAGAATTCAGAGGGATTTGATTTGTTTATTATTATTATACATTAATTTGAAGAGCGTGAATTTTCTTTAAATTACAATGATAAAACTGATCAATGGCTTTGACTGCTGACCTTTAAATGCACTTTAGCTATTAAATGTATTGTTATTAATTACTCCATCAAATATAGATATATTTGTCATTTTTTGTAGTGCCATGAACAATTAAAATGTGGCATACAAAGCAACAAAGAAGTTGACATTTTCTGCATTTGTACAGAAACTGCAATAAATCTAATGAATTTAGAGTGCATTCAGAATGAATTAAATGAATGCAAACACATTTGCATCATCATTGGACTCACCTGCACTGCTGGATAAATGCAGAAGGAATGACAGAAGATAAAGTGAAATCAGACTCTTCATTGTGACTGACTGTCCTGTGATTCCAGCGATGAAAGCAAATGTGACCCTCTGAGAGTCTGATGTCATCTTATGCTTTAATATATCTGTATACAGACAGGCCAGCTCCTCCCTCACACTTATATTGAAAGCATCACCCACACCTGTTATATCACGGTATCGATGACACACTTATTAAACCATGTAAAAAAAATGATGTCAATATGACTAACAGCTGTCTGTCTGTCATCTCTTTTATTAAACATATTCCTAAAAGATGTCCAGCCAAGTCTGAGGTGCTTAAAGTTGTTGTAGCTATATGATATTCCACATCAGGAAACTCTTTCTTAACAAAATATTTTTTTTAAACTGGGGTTTCATTCTAGTCCCGTATTTTATGGAAAGAGAGATTTATTTGTCTTGGCCAGGATTTGAACCATCACCCTAAATGTACAGTAATAGTCAATGTGAAGAAAAGAGAGGTTTTATTGACACCTAGCGGTGGATGAAGCAAAGACAGCACAATAAACAGCAGTAGTCGCTTGTAATATTATTGTGTGTTTTTATGACCTAAAAAAGATTGATTATTTAATTCAGACATTGCATGTTAGGTCACTCGAAGTTTTGGTAGATTACCTTGCCCTCGTGACAAAAAAATGCATCGTCGGATGCTATCAAATAAGTAGACGATGCAGATCATGAGACAAAACGATTATTGATGATGGTGGTGATAATGCAAAGATATGCAAAAAATCTGGAAATGGCGGAAATCGTGCACTGTTTTGTGATTTAATCTCTTCTGTCAGGTCAGATCAAGTTAACACACAAGGTAACGTTAGCTGATATATGCGTTTTCATTTAACCCTATAGGCTATTGAATGAGCGATATTTGATCGTGAGATTTCTTTCCTTTACCTGAGGAAGATTACTTTACATTAGAACAGATGATGTCAACTGGTTTGACCATGTAACTATCTCACGGGCGTTTTCAGGTTATTAAGTTTAGTAACGTTAGCTACGTGTGGACTTCTTTTTTTTATCATTTCGCTTAAGTCGTATATAAAATATATTTAATGCGACTTATCTACGTTGCTCTAATTAAATATATTTTGTCACCTTTTTTGACACTTTTGTAACATAATCGATATATTTTTTTATTCCAGTAAGGAAAGCAGATTGGCATTAATGAAAAAGTTTAACATTTATATATAAAAAAGAAACGCTCTGCCTGTAAACTTTTTTAAGGGATTTCAAACTTTATTGCACTGGCAACTGAGTAGCTATTATAGCCTTTCGTTGCATTCTTTCCATTATTCCTTATTATACTTTTATTGAATATTATAACATAGAGAAAATGTCTGTCTGTCGTCTTTTTTATTGAACGTATACACGTTTTGAGTGAAATAGGCCTATTGATATTATCTTGAAGAGGTTTTGATCTGAAGTAGCTGCTTAAATCTCTGAAACTAGTTTCAAAGACAACATATAATTGTGCAGATATAAACTCCTGTTTTATTACAAACTAAAGTTTTGTTTAATAAAAAAGTCTTTGAAATAGATGACTTTGACTGAATAATGAAAAAAGAGCAAGAGCACAGAATCTCCTTTAATATTGTTGAAGCATCTCAGTGTGAAACCTCAAGAAGCTGCATGATATAATGTCTATTATTTCTGCAAATTTTTAGAAAAAAATGACTTCTCTGAAGATGCTAAAAGATTCATTTTTTGGTTTCGATTTTTTAGTCACGACATAATAGGGTATTATCGTTCCCAATAGGCGATGTGAAGAAAAGAGATGTGTTTTATTGACAGCACAATAAACAGTAGTCGCTTGAAATTCTAATATAATTATGTATTTGTTGATAGCCTGTTTTATATTAGGCTACCTAAAAAAGATTGATTATTTTATTCAGACATTGCATGTTGTTCGGTTACCTCATGACAAAAACAATTAACGTTACGCCTATGCAGATCGTGAAACAATAAGATCGATGATGGTGGTGATAATGCAAGGAAATGCAAAAAATCCGGAAATGTCGGAAACCGTGAACTGTTTTGTGATTTAATCTCTGTTGTCATGTCAGATCAGATCAGATCAAGATAACAGATGCTAAGGTAATATAGCCTACGGTTTAGTTTAACCCTATAGGCTATTAAATGGGCAATGTTTGGATATTGTGATCTATTTCCTTTAATACCTGAGAAAGATTAGTTTACAAAGATTTTATTTATTTATTTGTTCATTTATTTATTAGATATTATTTATTATAATGATCTTGCTTGGTCTATAAACACCATGCACTGTGCTGTGTTTCACCTTTCTGTGCTTTTCTTATTTGCTCCTGTAAAGCTGCTTTGGAACAATGCACATTGTGAAAAACGCTATATAAATAAAATTGAATTGAATTGAACAAGAACAGATGATCTCAACTGGTTTGAGCATGTAACTATCTCACGGGAATTACGTTTTCAGGTTATGAAGTTTATAGTTGTTACGTGAGGACTTATTTTTATTTTGTTTAGTTTGGCTAAAGTCGTAGACCTATGTTGTTATAAAATACGCGTATTTTTAAAACCATTGCTAAAATTAAACATATTTAGCCTACTTCTGTCAAATAATAGATCATATATATTGTTTTTATTTTATTAAGGATGAGGAATTGGTATTAATGGAAAATGTAAACATTTATAAAAAATACTATTATATTGTTGCAGCTTTTACATTACTCCTTATTATACAGAGAATAATTATTTATTATTTAATAAAAAATCAACTCAGCTGCCCTGAACTTCCGCCCTGCGCGTGACGTCACTGTGCTTTATGCCGCTTCACTGACTAAGAAATTTCAAGAGGATTTAAACTGAAGTTAACAGTTTGAAAAGTGAGTAAATAATACTTGTAAAACAAGTTTTAAGCTACATTCTGTTTTAAATTAGTAAGCACAGAAGCAAGAGAGAAAGTTTCACCGCCAGTGGGAGACAGACACCATGTTTCTCCTCATTCGATCAGATCGTGACAAAACTTTCATTTATCATAACACACACAAATTATTGGACTTTGTTTCAAAATATACACGCACGTATACAAAAGAGTGCAAAGTTATTTCAGGGAAGAAATTATTTGAATGTTTTAATTTCGTGTTTATATTTCACTAGTCAACATCATCATCATTGTCAGACCTGCAGCGCTCCTGGCGGTTATATTTCGTTACTGCAGCTTCACTGATGCTACAAAATAAGATGATTTCTGCAAAATGTTCAACTTTAGGGTAAGTTCCTACTAGGTTTGTGTTTAACTAGTAAAGTTCCCTTAACATGGTGAACAAACACTGCTGCCAAACCACTTTTTTAAAGCTAATGATCGAATTTATTCTTTATATTATAGGCCTTTGATACTTAAATGAAACACAACTGAGAACTCCATCAAATCTGTGCATGTATGCAAATAATTACTGATGCACAATCCATTATGCTGAGAAACAGTTTTGAGTTGATTTAGATGTTAGTGGCCTGAAGAGTAGTTTTTTAAATACATCATCTTAAACAGTTGTGTATGTAAAACAATCGCTTGAAATAGTGTTGAAAAGTTTATTTAGATGAGGGAATCATTTATTTCATCACTTATATAATTCTAGACCTGCGTAAGTTTCTTTGTGGAAGTGAATTACAGAGAAATGTTGCTTGTATAGGCTTCATACAATAGCTCCAAATGTTTAAAAATTACCATTTTAATGGATAGTCAGTTTAACACAAGGGGTCCGTATGACGTGGTTGATGTTGGATGTGAACAGTATTAGCACAGTATGTCAAGGAGTGAAGTGGTCAAAGGCGGAATTATGAGTCAACAATTTTATACTACAAAATTGTGGCGCTTTTGCTATTTTTTTCATGACTTTTCTATTTGCGTTCCTTGGACGAAAGAAGGTTAAATGGTATAAGGGAGAGTAAATTTCATCATATTTATAATGAGTAAACAATGAATATGAATGAATTATTTTTTAATTATAAGTCAGAGTAGAGCCCTCTGTTGGTCATTTAGAGGAATGGCAGAGTCTCCCAGTGTCAGAGACACAGTCATTGTTTGTGTTTCAGTGAGGTCACCTCCTCTGAAATACTAAATAAACAGTTGAAATCATGTCAGACAAATGCTAAATTAATTTCCTGTGTTTCCCAGCAGAGCTAATGAAAGTCTCATTCGTTATACATCCCTCGTTATACAATAGTTTTTTGACCGCTGACTATATGCAGGGTCAAAGCTTGGAATGAAGGTCCCCCGGAATCTATATTGCTCTGGGCCCCTTCATGTGAATATTAATAGAATTGTTTTTGTCCCCTAGAATTAATCTCACACCCAAAGATGATGTGAATGGTGTCTTATATGATGTCTGTTCTGACAGTCTTTCTTCTCAGGTGGCCTTTCACACATTTACTGTGTTATTACTGCAGTGCTTTCATTTACACGAAAAACATAATGTATTCGTGCGGAATGTTAAAGACACATTGCAGACTCATTTATGTAAATGTGTTCTCATGAAATCGGAGGTAATCCTTATAAAACCTCATTAAACTTGCATTCAAACACATTCACTCAGGAGTCAGCGAGAATAACAGCGTTAGGAAGTACAATCGGGAAATGTGCTTCTCTCCTAAAACCTTAATTATATTGTTACGTGACCAGTTACAGTACATCCTCAGACATGCACGTTTTTGTACTTTTGTCTTTTGTGACCTATTTTCTGAATGTTGAAAAAAAGATTTTTGGTGTTGATACATTTTGCTAATATAAGAAAATGTTATCGCTTAGAGCAGTAGTTCTCAAACTGGGGGCTTGAGAAAAATGTTTTTTGTGGCATTTTATGAAATATAGAAATTGATCATAGATTTTATGCAATCAAACATCAGAAAAATAAGACCACCAGACAAAAGAATTGATGTTTCAGCATTGTATAACTGAATATGTTTTTGTTTAATTAAAAATGTTAAATTTAAGATTATAAGTCTTTATTTGGGGGGCCGCAAAGCGATGCACTCTACACAAAGGGGGCCTTACAACGAAAAAGTTTGAGAACCACTGGACTACAGGTTGCTCTAATAGATCAGGAGATTTGTTGTGTTTTATTAAAGTACCAACTAAGTCTCAGATGTTTTTTCCTAAACGGTGAAACACACAAAGATTATTTAGGTGTAAATGAATGTATATTGTAGAGGTAAAATAATCCGTATTTGGGTAAATTTGATTGTTTGAGTTCACACTGAGATCTTCAATAATGTTGACTTTTGATTGCAGACTTGACAAATCTGAGCTCAGTTTGACACATTGTTGACATCTCTTCTGAAACTAATGGAAACTCTTAATTTGTAAGATTTTTTTCATAGGAGAAATTGATCTGATATGCACTAAAGACTAAAGCAAAAGTTTCCATTTAATCTCATTGATGTCTAAGAGAAAGACTTGAGATATTAAAGTGATCTGTGTATTTTATGAAAACAAAAAAAACAATTTCACACCAAAATGTCATGGAATTTGTTACACAAAGAGATAACGTTACACAAGAGTCAAAACAATGACATCTTGATATATTTTACAGTTTGAGGTTTTTACAAATGTAGACATCTAGAAATATGCCATGAAATAAACTTGATGATATGACATGTTTATTACACAGGTATATGTCTGTGAGTTGGTCACAGATCATCTGTTTATGGTCAGCAGCTTCATATAAAACTGTTTACCAGATCTAAATTTATAGGACGTCTTAGATGAATATTGATTTTTTGTTTAGATTTGCAGGTTATTTCATGTTTCCATCAGGTTGTGACCTTTTGAAGCGCGGCTGTAAAACAGACAAAATGTGTCTCTTGCAAACACAGAAAGACCATTTTTATAGTTGTTGACCTTATTCTCTAACATCGTAGGATTTTTAGATCATAGCAGACTACAACAATAACCGCTCACCTTGTTTGGCATCTTTCTCTCATTCAGCTGTGCCGAAGGAAAAAAAAACACAGCTTGACAATCTCAAATCTCAACGTTTTATAGCTTTTGTATTAATTCCTCTGTGGAGGAAACAAGATTGTTTCTCTCGGAAGCACAAGTGTTGTGTGATGATATCTGAATGTGATTACAAAATTAAGTGTTGTTATAAGGAAGCTGAGCTCTGAAGGTCCGATGAAAATCAAAAACAATTCAGGCTATGGCATAACAAGATGTTTTTGATAGACCTTATAACACCTTTGCAGTCATTGCAGATGAAATGGAGTTGTTTGTAAGCATTTTTATGCAATATATATATGTGACGTCTGATTTACACCCTAAATCTGGCCTGTTTTTGGCGTTGTCTGCATCTTCTGGGAAAAAAATTCAGTTTCTTTCATAATTCAAATCTTAATGTTCTTGACTTCCGTCTGTCGATCCCGCGCTGCATGTTTGCCGGTTCTGCATGACTGCGGTCGCCAGCGTGCCGTTTCCTCCCGACACATTTATTGTCTTAATCACTGTCTTGGATTTGACTGATGTTGTATGACAGTGTGTAATGAGAAAACGCTTGCATCAGTGTTCTGACATGACATTAGATCAGACATGAGGTCTGATGCACCTTGATGCCTGTCAACAACTCAAAACCCTCGCTTGTGTCTGAGTCATTGAAAAATGATGGACTGTTATGAAACCCGCTGAGACTTCAGTCCTGTAAGATCTTTTGCCTGCTGCTTTTAAAACGTTATTTATTATAAAAGGGAAAAATAACAGCTAAATATCGTATCTTTAATAGTGATTTGAATGCTTTAATGCCAACACATTGACTCATCGGTCTGATCATCAAGCGCATTTGAATCAAACTCAGGCCGTTTCTCAATTCCAAGAACGCAAAGAACGGACTTGTGTTCTCGCGGAGACCGGTCTTGCGAGGCAGCCTCAGAAGAACGAACTTGGATGGACGCGCCCCAGTGACTTCTGGGACTTCAAGCGGGTTTTGTACGCGCGCAAGGCTGCATTCGAGAACACTTACTGCCTTGATATCGAGAACACATCCGGGTACTTTCATGCGTTCTCTGTTCTTGAGTATTGGAACCGGACTTTGACGGTTATTGATGACGTAGAGCGAGAACACGAGGACACAAGACGCATATTGAGAAACGGCCTCACTGGAGATGCAGGATTTTTTACCTGCGCTTTTACAAAAAGACTCATGAAACTGAGTTGTGATCAGCATCAGAGTGAAAATGCACCCAAGCGTAGCTCCGGGAGACAGAACGCCAGGCGGCCCGGTGAGACTCCAGCTGGTGGCAGATTGTGTGCGTAGGTGAAGTGATGACAGCACAGGAAACATGAATCTCCTAAAGAAATTATAGTGCCACCTGTGCTGTGCCAACAGACGCATCTTCATTCTCTGTTCAGGGTTTTGTGGCTTTTAGGCTATGTTCAGATTTGACTTCTTTTTTGAAGCTGCTAGCGTCTATTTTACATTATAATCCTGTGGAGTAAACCGTGTTTTCTAAAAAGTCCTGAGCGCTTCTTTTAAACGCCAGCATCTTTTTCTGCAGCTCAGAGCGTCTTTTGAAGTTGAAAAAAGTCAAACTTTTCTAAAAGAAAAAGCGCCCTACGTCAAGCACCTTTTTCACAGCTAGCCAATGACAAGCGAGTAGCGAGACCTGTCGTTTCCATAACAACATGCGAGGAAGGTGATTGGTCGAGCAGGATCAAGTTGTAAAAACAGAATGCTTTTTTTTATTAAAAAAAGCGCCATTGTCAACTTTTTCTTGTCAAAAAAGAAGTGAAATGTGAACACAGCCTTAGGCTATGTACAGTATGTAGCTTGGTGGTTAATATCTGTATACTATGACTCTTAATAGTAGGAAGATGACTTATATAATATTGAAAAATAATATTGACTTTTGACTGCAGACTTGACAAATCTGAGCTCAGTTTGACACATTGTTGACATCTCTTCTGAAACTAATGACAGACACATTTGTGACGTTTCTGACTCTTTTTTTTAAGATAAATATCTGTGACGTAGGAGACTTAAGCAAAGTTTTGCATTTGCTTTTCATTTAATCTAGATGTTTATTAGAAACAACTGAGATCTCATCTGTGATTTGTCTTTAATTATGGAATATAAGAAAATACTTGTAGTCAACGTGAAACGAAGTCATCATATGGCAACATTTTATATGTCACTGTGATTATTGGCATAATTTAGAAGATCTTCTGATGTTGTATGTTCAGGTTTGTTTGAAAATCACACTGACAAACAAACAAACTGTCAGAAAACACTAGGGAAGAACCCAGATGCAGGCAGCGGGGATGAAGGGGTTAACAAAAGACTTTATGTAACATAATAAACACAAAACAAAGACCCACGATGGGGTATAACAACACAACAGGATAATAACAGGACGTAGACTAACTAACGCTAAACTGAGAAAAAACAACACAAGATATAAACTAAACTGAACACTTACTAGACTGACGAAACAGCAACAAGGGGTACAGGTATAACGGGAACCATCAGGACCGCACACCACATACAACGTAATCCAAGAACACAAGACAAAGAAACAAGAGGGTATTTATAGAGAAACACAAACAGGGATAACGACACAGGGCAGGTGTGGGTAATCAAACACTCAGGGAAAGATAAGGAAACGAGAGGAATGGGGCCAAAGACAAGACACTGGAGAGAACGTATATTATTGTCAAACGGACAACAATATGTTTCTCTCCACACATAACCTAAGGACTCTGCCCCGATCCCACCACACGACTAGAATATCATAAACAAGACGGTGGGACCGTGACACAAACGTTATGTGGCCCAAACGTAACTTCCGGAAGACCTCCGCAAAGAATAAATAACTGTTGAGTAGTTTTAATGTTATTTAATACAATTTATTTCCAATAAAATGTAAATATGAATTAAACATAGAATAAATTGTTATATTATAACCAAACACAGACTGAAAGTTAACTTTGGGCCGGACGCGTGCGTCCAACGAAACTGTGTATAATAGGTGGAAGTCTGACAGTGGTTGGTTCCATGTTCAGTTTTGGCGAAGCTAACTTGAATTTGAACCTAGATAGAAGATGTTTGTAGACAAGATTATTCATTTACAAATGATAAAGGTATATTTGTGTAAGCACATTCCTCTGATTTCATGATGAAGGGTTTGAATGTTTGGATAAAAAAAACGAAGGGATATTTAATGACGACGACAGTGAAAATTTATATTGTTGAAAAGGGAATGGTCTATGAGCTGGTTACTAGGTGCTGATAAGTTGTTGAAGCTTGTTACTAAGGTGTTTCATCTGGTTGCCATTCCTTGTTAGTGTCTATAAGTTAAGTATTTGTAAATATAAGTATTTGTGGGGACATTGGTCCTTCATAACCTTACCATACAAACACACACACACACAGACAGAATGTGATTACCCAAGGTACCTGAGATGGTTTTATTTTTATCTCTCTCTGTGGTTTTCATGCTCATTACAGTCACATGATGAAAATGAAGGGATGGTGATGCAGCCCACTGTACATATTGGCACACTTTTTTAAAATGTGTGTGTGTTTTTACTCTCCATCTCGCCTCCTCGCACTCAATTTCTAGACACAGCATCTGTGTTTATGTTTTAAATCTGGAGCGACCGGAGAATTGAAATATTTCACTGCTGGATAGATTATATTATGCAGACAGAAAATGCTTTTACACTGTTTCCCAAAGCAAATGTTTAGAATTGTAAAATGATAGATTGTGAATAGCTGTTTTACATGAGCAGTTAAGTCATTTTCAACTGTGAACTGCAGGATTGTGATGATGAGGTCAAACGCAGGATAAATGCTTCAGCATTCATTATATTCACTCTTTATAGAATCAACGTGGTTTTTACAATTTTTTTGCAGAAAATGAAAACTGGAGAAACAAGTGAAAATAAAAATGCTCTGTATTTTTTGAAACCTCAAACACTGCAAAGAAAACAAGTTCAAATTCACTTTTAGGCAATACAACAGTCATATTTCTTCAGGTATTCATTTAGGAAAAGATCAAAATTAACCTTTTTATGTGTCTTGTCATGCTGTCAGTCTTTCACATTGCTGTTGGATGACTTTGTCACTCCTGAGGTTTGATTTTGTTAAAATCCAACAGATAGTGGACTGAAATGACCACAATACATTTGGAAATGATCATTTAATGAAAAATTGAAACGGTCTCTTAATTTTTTCTGTGGCTGTATATACAGTTCATATGAAGAGTTTGGTTCCAAAATGAGATAATAATTTTTCAAAAATCAGGTTTTTTTATTGTGCATTCCAATTAATATCAATCAAACTGCAGTTGGTTTGTTTTGATTTAAGCCATAATAACAAAAAATACTGATAACTAACACAATAAAACACAATAAAAACATGATAACATAATAAAAAACATGATTTTTGAAAATGTAATGAGTTATCTCATTTTGCAACCAAACTCCTCATATATCAGAAACCGCGTAAAACAAAAAATAATACAATGTTATATAATTGTATAATATATCATTTGTAATATATATGTCACTTAAAACCCTGTATAACAATAGGCGTAAGTGATTCTGCATCTCATCCCATCAGTGGCATTTTAAAACAGCTTGAGTTGAGAGTGGGACGTCGCCCCCATACCAGCTTCAACCTCATTACCTTCCCATCAGCGTGTGTGTGTGTGTGTGTGTGTGTGTGTGTGTGTGCGTGCGTGCGTGCGTGCGTGCGTGTGTGTGTGCGTGCGTGTGTGTGTGTGTTGGGGTGGGAGGCTTATGCAAATGTAGCTCAGTTGACGGAAAGCACAACTAATTGAGTGTAACTCTGGCAGTATGATGTTTTCAGCAGCATTTATCAGCCTCTTCACGCTCGTCTCATCTCATCTCATCTCATGAGTAACACCACAGCAGAAGAATTTCAGAAGCTTGTGAAATAACATATTCTGTCCAAAAAATGTTCATTTTCGTCCCATAAAATTGAAGATTAATAGTTAAAATTTACATGTTTGACATTAGACATTTTTAAAAATGTTACAATTGTTATAATTGTTTCAGTTTAAAAGAAAATCACGGATTTGTGCTAAATTTAAATTCACAGTCACTTTTTGCATGTTTGGTTCCTCGTAGAGAAATGTAAGAGGATTAAAGACAGAATGATGATGATGTTGTGGCATTCAGAGACGGGCGCTGAAGATGACATTCTCCTCACATTCTCTTTCCTCTGTGTGGATATGTGACTGTTGAATAATTCATGTCGCCACCACCATGAATAATGAATAAGCCAGTGTGATTAAACAGACGTATGCAAATGAGAGATTGTGTGTGTGTGTTTGTAATAAATTAATCTAACGTTGCCACCTTTAGACAGAACGAAAGAAAACGTCCCTGTTTCACAAACAAAGAGACTCGCTGATAAATGACAAGAGAAACTGTGCCGTGTCGAGAGCTCTGTCCAGTTCATGAAAAACCTTGTCGACATTATTTGACACTCTTGACTGCAACACTGTGCACATTTGCAGAAAAGGACACACATCCCTGTGTCTGCGGGCAGAAAAACGCATATTTTTCACCTAGAGGAAGCAGTTCTCTTTAATCGTCTCCTCTTTCTCTAAGATTAAAGTCCCAGTGAAATTAAACATTACAATGCCTATTTTTTCATGAAATATTGCAGTGTTTATTGTAAATAGTTTATCAATGTGGGTCATTCTCTTTTTTTTAATTCACGTGCCCTCATAATCGTCAGTTAAAATCTGAAAATGCACTTCCGTCCTGTAATGACTATCCATCTTAAATGACCTATGTTAGATGACTTGGGCGGAGCATCCGTTAACTCCTCCCCTTCAACCGTCAGTCTGCTTCCAGTTCCATTTCAAAATGTTACGGCTGTTTTTATACATCCAATCAAATCGCAGCGAAAAAACAAGCCATGCCCACTATTTTTTCTCATTCAAAATTCTGTTTCAGAATACGGAAATAAACCTGATCGCAACTTCCGGTTCACGGGGACTTTAAACACATGAGTTTCTAGAAACTTCTGCTACAAGGAATGTTTTGCTCAAGCTTTTCAGAGATTCAGAAGAGATCTCATACTGTGCTCAGGTCAAATGACAAAAAGTCGTACTGTATGTGAATGTTCACCGCAACAGTTGATGCTTATAAATGAAACACAAGATCTCTATTCAGTCTCCTGAGCTTTAAAGGAGCAACCTTCTCAGAGCAAAAACACGTTCCTCCAGCTTGTTTCCTCTTGGTGTGATGCTGTGCATTCAGATGAAGTTACGTCCATAGTGTATCATCCCGAGGAACTGAATGAAGTGTGTGTGTGTGTGTGTGTGTGTGTGTGTGTGTGTGTGTGTGTGTGTGTGTGTGTGTGTGTGTGTGTGCGATCACGGATGGGGTTCCCACACAGCCGGAAGCAAAACTTTGAAGAACATGTGCTGTGTGTTTGTGTGTGTGTGTGTGTGTGTGTGTGTTTTGACTGGTTTACCTGAAGTTCTTGTGAAGTGTTTTTATATACTCTATATCAATAATTCTGATCATTTTCTGGTTTATTTTCTAGTAGTTTTCTTTTGCACATCATTTTTTTTAGAATATCACAGCTCTGTTTGCAATGTCTCTGTGTCTTGGAGCCGTGCGCTCAGCTGCACAAATAACCCACACTTGATGTTCCCAGAGCCTTTAACACCAGCTGCACGACCCGCTGGACTTCATCTAACAATGCTTTTTAAACTTTTACACAACATTTGCTTTGTCTTGTGTAGCGAGATCAACGGTAAACTGTGGATTGTTGACCTGTGAACAGCATCTCTCCGTACTCATATGCTGAGACACGTAGAACAGCGGCTGTACAATCAGACTCCATCTTCCTCTTCCTGATGTTGACCTGGCAGGGAAATAGAGAGAGATGTTTTGTGATGGTGGTGGTGGTGGCAGGAGTCAGTAGGTTAGAGGTCGGTATGCTGGGAGATTTACTGAGCACTGTAAAGTCACAGAATGTTCTTAGAAACAAACAAAAAAAAAACGTGAAACATGGCCTGAAAAAAAGATTGATATTAAAGGAAATGTTAATGTTGAGACTAGAGCGAATGGCAGAACATTGTTTTTTTATTCATATGGTAGTCATGCAGTTTTACTGTACATATCAAAGTACTGTGTTATTGTCATCTGATACCATCACTTTAACATAATGCTGCTTTATTTTTAGGGTTTGCTTAAAATACTTGGTTTTACTAATCGTTTCAATCATTTCTTGTTTTTGTTTACCTGATTCATCTTAAATTACCTCCTACAATAGTATACATTGTATAGTATCCCTTGCAAAAATAAGTTCACAATACTTCAAGTTCATTTTCTTTAACTATACTCTACGTAAACAAAGTGCATGTATATTTTTAATAGTGCTGTCAATCGATTCAAAGAAATTATCTGATTAATCACACATTTTTCTGTGATTAATCACGATTAATCGCACATAACAATGTTTTTAAATATACTATTACATTAAAAAAATTTCACGTTGAATCTCTAAATTATTGTAGAAAAACAGATTTCTTTAACAACATCATTTTATGAATTGAGAGCAATCATGTCTAACAGGTAGGAAATATACGGAAATTGAATCAAGTACTCAAACACTTTACAGTCTTCAATGCTAAATTCTAAATTAAATACAGAATTAAAGCTACAAAACACATTGAATTCCTCTTTTCTTTTGTTCTTTTATTAACATTAATGACAGGAGTCACAACAGCAGGTTTAAGAAAGCGGCACGTTGAAATCTGTGCTTACAAAAATGCTAGACAAAACGGGCTTTCTGACATAATCTTGTGTGTTTTTGTTCATTCATGCCTCGTCCCACAGCTCAAAGGTGTCTATCTACACTGAACTGTTTCAAATCGCACTTAAATGGTTTAAAGGCCTTTACATGAATAAGAGCGTGATTATATAATGTAACGCTATAGACAAAGGATGACTAAATAAACGTATGCTGCGTTAATTGCATTAAGTATTTTTTACGCGTTAATCTAAAAAAAAGTAAACGCATGCGTTGACAGCCCTAGTTTTTAAGTTTACTTAATGTAGTTAAGCACTAGTACTAGTATACATGTAAGTGTGCTATTTTAGTAATACTTGGGATTTGGCACAGTTTTGGTCTATTAAAGTATACTATTAAGTATTTTTAAGTGAAACAGTAGTAAACTCTTGAGTGCACAACTAGTTTACACCAGGGTTGTACAAAATTCAGAATTGAATTGAGAATGACCCCTAAATCCCAATTCAATTCTTAAATTTGAATTTGAATTGAGATTGCAAACAGGAAGCTGAATTGCAATTCAATTTCAAATGGCAGGAAAGTAGAATTGGAACAATGAAGCTTTACAGTATATATCACATATGATTACAACATGAATTTCAAACAGATATTATTGTATGGACTTTATGTACACAATACTTTATTATAGTAAATAGGCCTTTTTTTTTTTTTACCACAAATTAACATTAAAAACATACTCTATAAAACAGATCATTAAAATTGTAGTAACTTTCAAATTGTGGAAAATGATAGGATAGCACTTCATTACCCAGAGTACCTTGCTGTATCCAAGTCTTCAAAATGGTTGACCAAACATTTGAGGAACTGTTGACCATTAGATGCAACAATATTACCCTGTAAAGTACTTTGATAATTGCATTTACCAAAACATTGTTTCATTTGATTACTTTGAAATTAAGATATTGCTAATTATTCAACATTAAGGGAATGTATGCTTAATGTTAGTGTCTGTACTTCCATTAGGAAGAAAAATGTATGTTAAAAGTATCACATTCTCACTGTGATAAGAATGAATTTCTCTGAATTGCAATGAATTCAATTCCACTTCCTGCAATTCCAATTCAATTCGACATCCTGTAGGGTGGAGTCAATTTGTACAGCCCTGGTTTACGCAACGTTTTTTATTTGTATTGCAACTATACTGCATGTTCAATACTTGTAGCACCTTTAAGTTGATGAAAGTACACTTAGAAGTAAACATTCAGTAAACTACTAGTATAGTAGTTTCTATGCTGCAAGTACTGTATATTTCTTTTTTCCTTACTTGAACATATCATCATATATATCATTTATTATTTGAAGTTAAGGGAGTTATCTTTTTTTGCAAATAAACTCTTCATTTATATATATATTTTTTGGCACGTTTGCACTTTAAGTACTACTACTATCTGCGTCCTATTTGGGTATGACTGTTTCTACTTGAAATATACTACTAAGTGCACTTAAAGTAGATTTGAAGTCTATTCCAATGATGTTGTATTAGTATTTCCTCTATAAGCTATTCCACCCCACAGCTGAGCTACTATATAAACCGTACACCTTTTTGTAAGAAGTAATAATAATATGATATGAATTAAAATGATATTCTTTTGCTATGTTTGTATGGTAGAAATATCAGGGATGAACATGTCTAAAAATGTCTTGGTAGTAAAGTCTCTGTTGGGTTTGGCACATGTTTCAGAAGTTTGTCCTGCCAGAGTTTATCCCTCGAGCCTGCTGAGATCATCTCACATGAGACACAAGACCTGTAGGTACAATACAGCACCTGTCCTACAGTAAATACTGCTGACTGTTATCTCAACACAGTCCAGCTTCTATCCAAATGCTTTATACCATCATATCTCACATCTCTTGACCAATAGCAATGTTGTTAAGATGGATGTTGCTACATCATTTTACAGAATATATCATTTTTTGAGGGCCTGTGATATTCAAAATATTATGAATTCATGTGTTTCTCAGCTCCTCTCAAAAACCTAGTTTTTCCCATTAAAGAGCGTATATATACATCCAGATGCATGTTATGTAAAGACCGGAAACATCAAACATTTGGTGCGGACGAAACACTTGATTTCACTCAATAGATGTTATGATGAGATCAGATATTTCTGAGTTTGACCTCTGATGTATGTAACCGCACATACAATGAGTGCTTTGCATGTAATGTAAATCATATACAGGATATTTGGACAACGTACTCGCAGAACAATAGATGTACAACAATAGATGATCCTCTGTAGATTTATTGTCACAAATCGAGTTTTTCCAACGTGTGTCAACGTGATAAAGCTGGACAGTCACAACAAAATCTGAACTTTGAGTGAACTGAACTCATTCTTAATGTGTATGACTCTTGTTAAATTGCAATTGTCTCAACAGTGTCTCAAAATGAGCTCAGATTTGTCAAGTCTGCCATCAAAAGTCAATATTGTTGAAGATCTCAATATGAACTCAAACATTTCTCATCAAATTTTCCCAAAACATCTACATTCATTTTACACCTTCATACTCTTCATGTGTTTCAACCCATAGATATCAAAACTAGATGCCGCATTAGCATCTGTTTCTATGGGACGCTACACTTAGGTCGTCCACCATATTGCAACAGTGCGAGCCGGTCTGTGTTACCAAGTCTGTGGCTTTCCAGTGGAATTGGGTTACCTTGTACCTGTTGTTCCGGTTTGTTTTATCCACAGGTTAGGAGTGGAAGGATTTTGTTACATAGCTGTCAATCTTAAAATGATTTTATTTATGAATGTTAAGTTCTGTTTTTTGAACTAGGGACGTTAGGCTCGTGATGAAGGATTTTGTTTCACAGATCTGGCAACCCTGCCAAGCCTGTCCGTTAACACTCAAGAGCAAGCTGACAGTGTGTGATTATGAAAACATTTGTTGTTGTGTAAATTCAAACATTATATTTCCTACACTAACATATGACAACACGAAAGGGTTTCCAATTTTACGGGAATTTAAATGCACAGCCATGGCTGTGGCATTCTAGCAAACTGTGGACCTTTCCAAGATGGCGGACACGTCGACGTGCCTTGATAGCTTGAATGAGGCATCTAGTACACACTCACTCTCATTCGATTCTGATCTTATTTACTTTTAGCAATTTTAAGAGAAACATTTGAGACAACTGAGCTATAAAAGAGCAACATAAAATGTCTTTCTTGGGCGTAGTAAACTGTTTTAATGTACCATAGTCCATTTTTCCACATGAATTTCCCTTCTTGTGTTCGATTGTCAGAACATTAATTGCGGTTTAATATCAGCTCCATCAGACATGTCTGCTACATATTTGTTTGGTGGGCTCATTGTCTCGATTGTAATCACGTCCAAACAAAGGGCCGACGTCTGGTGTGGTCGATCGGGGGAACTGGGTCTTGGTTCACATCAGAAAACAGGAGATCTGTTACTAACAACTCTTAACTCCTCAGAGAGCAATCATATGATTCAGAAACACAGATTCAGTTCCTCGTGCACCGGCTCTGACCTCTGCTTTAGTCGTTACGGTATGAAGCTGGTTTTATAGTCCCACAATGAGGGACACGCTCATTCATTTATAATCGGTCTATGCTTTTGTTTGTATTTTTTCTGTGTGTGCGTGTGTGTGTGCGTGTGTGTGCTTGTCCCCACGGGGATAGTAAACCAGACACGTGCGTGTGTGTGTGTGTGTGTGTGTGTGTGTGTGTGTGTGTTTGGTGGTTCTTTCCACAAATGACGCAGCTTTGCAGGGGAAGCCGGCGGGACGAGGCGTCTCTGTCCTGTCCCCTGGGGTTGTCGTTTTGATTGTAGTCATGTGTACGTGTGCGCCGCTAATGAGAATAACACAATGAATGACACTGATATTGTTTATGCTCAAACAGCAATATTACACACTAACTAAAGTTTGAATAATGGGATCCAGGGAACGGCACCTTTAATTATAGAAACAGCAACCGTGGTTCTGTAATGAGTATTTGACAAAACTCTTGTGAACTTAAAATTGTTCTGTGTTTTCATCAACACGTTTTCAGATCAAAACATGGCATGTAAGAGAATTATTGATGTTAGACCCACGTCAAGTTTCCGGTTGGTGTTGCTTTTTGTTTCACGTGTCTGAGGACTCAAAGCACAACAGAAGAATTCTTCAACATCCATTTCGCACCAAAGGTGACCCTCCACACACAAACTGAACTTCCTTCAGTCTCATATCAGAACACTTCACGCCGGAGGTCACAGGCGCTGGATTTGCAGACCTACAGACCCCCGTGAGTCCCAGGTTTTTATCACAAGCTCGCAGCTTCACAGCAGACATCACGCAGCATGATTCTGTTGTAAAGGACTCTCTTCCCACTATTGTGACCGGAGCGTTTGATCTGAGCGTTTGCTGTAAGCACCCGTCGCTCTGCTTGCTGAACTCTAATTTCATGTCGACCCTGAACAAAGAGCTTGTGCACGCACCGTTTTCATCTTCTGACGTCGTGACAGCTAAGTGAAGGAGATTTTCACTTTGTTTCCTCAAAAAATATTTCCCAAAATGTCCACTGTGATCTTTTTTCTACATTACACCCTCTGCCATATACGGGAGATTTGATGGAGTTTCATTTCAGACGTTTCTCTTAAAATTGCGTTTCTCGAGCATGACGGTGTAAAATAAATGTAGATTGTACAGGTTCTGTATAAGTTTGATGAGAAATGTTCATGTCGAGATCTTCAATAATGTTGACTTTTGATTGCAGAGCTCAGTTTGACACATTGGTGACATCTCTTCTCAAACTCGGATGACAGACACATTGGTGACATGTCTGACTCTTTTTCTCAAGAGAATTATATGAGACGCAGATGAGACTGTTTTTGCTTTCCGTTATTGTAATCTGATTGATGTCTGGGAGAAATAATTGAGATGTTAAAGCGATCTCATCCGTGAGTTGTCTTTATACGAGCGGTTGTAAACTGATCTCAAATCAGCGTGTTTCTGTCTCTCACGTCTCTGAACTGTCCGGAGTGGATCTGCATCAGCGGGCCGTGAACGCGTCGAGTCGCTCAACGCGTCTGATCATGCAGATTTCTGATTGACTGCGTCGTGGGGTTATTTTTGAGTCAGCGCAGCGTGTCACTTGTGTTTTGTTTAATTGTTTCTGGCTTACTCGGCAGTTCTGCTTGTTTAGCTTATGATTGAGGTGCTTGTGATTCGCTTAGTTCCTCGTTCGGTTTGTCTTTTGCATTCTGACAATAGAACCCTGCACGTGTCCTATGCGACTGTAATATTAGCAGATTACTTATTCAACTTTTAAAGGGATAGATTCTTTTATCATTGAAATCTGTATGACTTTCTTTCTGCTGCAGAAGGCAAAAGAAGATATTTTGAAGAACGTTGATAACCAAACAACACTGAACCCCACTGACATCCATTGTATGAACACAAAACCACAGAGACATTTTTCAAAATATCAACCATGTGAGGATGAATAAATAAAACAGAATTCAGATTCAGATTAGATCTCTTAAAGTTGTTGCTTGAGAGGAAAACTTGTGTTGTGATCACTTGAGCGTGTTTTTGACAGTGACACCACTATTTTTCGATGTTTTTAAAACCGTTGCTTAAATTTGACATACGGTTCTTTCTTGTTTTTCGTTGTCAATCGTTCAGTGTCGTGTCTGTCAGGAAACTCTTGTTGACCCTCTCATATATCTTTAATGAAGTGTGTCCACGTGTTTTTATTTATATATCATTGTGACAAAGTGCTTTGTTGGCTTAATTCGTGCAGTTTTTGCACAGAGTGCTCTCTTAAAAAGTTTCATATCCTAAATAAAACATGCCGCGAAAAACAGCGTCCGTCAGAGAAATGTGAAGGTCACGCTCTCTCCCGCGATGGTTGTGTATGTTGGCGAGATTCTCTTCAGCGTGACTCGGCTGTAAGAGTGTAAGTGCTGTTTTTGTGAGTTTCTCTCAAACTTTGAACTTTTTCTGCATGAGCATCAACTTTTTGTGCTTGTGCATTCAAACTTTCTGTTAGGGGGGAAACATTCGAGCCTGTCATGAAATATTCAAACGTTAGAAAGACTCGACCGAGCCAAGACCTCAGAGGCCTTTAAACATCTCTCTTCTTTCTTTCTTTCTTGGGACAGTCGTGGCCTAATGGTTAGAGAGTCGGACTCGTGACCAGAAGGTTGCCGGTTCGATTACCAGGGCCGGCGGGTAACAACTGAGGTGTCCTTGAGCAAGGCACCTGACCCCTACTTGCTCCCCGGGCGCTGCAGTGATAGCTGCCCACTGCTCCAGGTGTATGTGTGGTCACCACTTGCTGTGCGTGTGTTCACTACTCTCTGGATGGGTTAAATGCAGAGGTCACATTTCGGGTATGGGTCACCATATCTGACTAATAGGTCACTTTCACTTCACTTTCTTCTCTCTTCACGTTCTCTGCCATTTCTCTTCACTTTCTCTTGTTTTCTCCTCTCTCTATTTTTTATCATTTTATCTGTTACTTCTCTTTTTCTCTGTATTTTCCTCTATTTCTCTTCACTCTTTCTTCCCTTTCATATTTTTACCTCTTATTTTCTCCCTTTTTCTCTCTTTTTCTCTCTATTTCTCTTTTCTTGACCTCTCTTTTCTCTATTTGAAAGGGTCTTTTTCTTTTTCTCCTCTTTCTCTTTTCTTATTCTTCTCTTCTCTTTCGTTTCCCCTCGTCTCTCTTTTTTCTTTCTCATCTCTTCTCCCCTCTTTCCCCCAATTTACCATTTCTTTCTCTCCACTCTTTTTTTTCATTTTCTCTCTTTTCAGTCTTTTCTTTCTCCCGCTTTTTCTTTTCTCTCTTTCTTCATACTCTCCACGCTCATCTTGTTCACACATGAATGACGATTTTGTCATTTTTCACTCACCGTTCTATTATTTTAACCCCGTGTGTTAACCCTTTCTTTCTGTTAAAGAGAGGAGAATCTTCACACAGACTGACTGTCAATCATGACAAAACAACAGGCAAATGTGTGCCTTCACAGGAGACTTTGCTTTTCAGAGTGAAATAATACAGCGTTAAAATGACATTCTGGTCAAATAATAATGACAGATTTTCATTTTTGTGTGAACTGTTCCTTTAAATCTGTACACTTTGTCTCATATTTTCTCTAGGCAGAACCCTTTAGATCTCTCTTTCTCATGAGGACAGGCCGTGGCCCTTGCAGCTGTCAATACACCAGAGCAATTTAAAAAACAAACAAACAAGCAGAGGGAACACAAACTTTTTGTTTGTGATCCATCATTTGACATGAAAACTATAATTTCATTAGACAGCAAAACTCAAAGCGTGTTGTGTTATGTAGACATGAACAGCAGTTCTGTGGTTCTATTTTAATAATGTGTTCAATGACGTGCAGTTTTGTGTGTGTGTGTTTGTGTGTGTGTGCGTGCGTGCGCGAGTGTGCGTGTGTATGTGTGTGTGTGTGTGTGTGTTTGTGTGTGTGCGTGCGTGTGGTGGTCTCGGTTGTGCTGAGTGGACTCACTCCGTTAGACATCTGAGATCTGCTTTACTTCCCCGTTAACTAAACCTGATACACACTGCGGTCATTCAGACGGGAGGTCAGAGATCTACATCAACAAACCTACTTATCTCCAGCTGAGACCTGTGAGAATAATATGAGATCATTGGTGTTGGTGTATGTTTGTATGATAAACACTATCTGTGGTCTTTATTACTGAGTGAGCCACATTACCACACGTATCTTTGGAAACATCCCTGTACTCATTCTCAACTTTATTTTTGGTCTTTATAGCTTTATACATTAGCTTGAGAAAGGAAAACAGGAACAGATGCAATTCGTCAACATGAAACCACATGTCTACTGATGCTGGACCCTAACATTTGCAATTATTTGTAGGATTTTTCGCTTTGTTATTATTAAATCTAATATCTATTATTATTAAATCAATGATGAAGTTATGGCGTAAATGTAAATGCTCAAAAACCTGATGATTTTGTATCTATTCAAGAAGGTTTAATAATTAATGTTGAACAATTGTTGGCTGTTAACTTAACCATTTAAAAACGTAAATATACCCAAACTCATCTAAAACTGTTCTAATGATTTTTAATTTTTTTTAATGTTTTATAATGTTTAGATGAAAAGGTTTATACAATCACAAGAATTAAATTCATTGTGACCAAATATTTTGTCTTGAAATAATCGTTGTGCAATGGATGGCAGTGTTACATAACATTAACTCTAAAGTGCACCCAAAAACGAAAATTCTGTCGTCATTTACTCGCCCTCTTGTCATTTCAAACCTGTATGACTTACGTTCTTCCGCAGAACACAAGATAAGATATTTTAAAGAAAGTTGGTAACCGAACAGCACGAGCTCCCATTCACTTCTATTGTATGGACACAAAAATGGGGTCCAGTTTATTATGTGCGTAATGGCAGTGGCGCGTCTTGTTCATATATATTATCTTTGCCTGTGATCCGTTTTTGAACCCTTGATGTCATTGACTATATTCAGATTAGGAAGGGATGAACACAAAAGGGTCATTTCTGCTCGCAGGAACAGGAACCCTTTCATATTTCCTGCTTTACTTCCTGTCTTCAGGAACGGTCGCCGTGTCTGAGAGGTGTGTTGCTCTCACAGCGTGTGTCCGCCGTGCCATCTGGATGAGGTATGGAGCGAGACCCGAGCCCTGGGGAAGAGAGAAGAATGCTGAAGCCTTCCAGTAAGTTTTTAAAAGGTGATGACCCCACCTGTCCTCTACCCATTCATACATGTATACTGTATGGTATCAAGGTGCTTCCCCATGTCTGATTCTTGATAAGGAGTCAGTCTTAAAGTGTCATGTGAAATCATTTTAAGTCATTAAGATTTTAATAATAAGCAGCATATTGTACAGCATTTATTAGTATTTAAACAAGTGCATTCAGTATAAATGGTAAAACGTTGTTTCAATGTGATCTTTTATGTTGACTCAACATGTCAAGTTGAATGAACAAATAAGGAAACTGCAAAAAAATGACTTTGAAAGAACTAAACTGCAAGGCCATATTTTACAGTTTTGGTTTTAAGTAATAATCATTTTGTTGTTAGTTTCTTGTGCTGATTTACAACTTTTGATTATAAGGGTGATTCTCACGAAATCTTGGTTTAAAGATGTCAAACATGATTTTCTTAAAAACACTTCAACAAACATCCTTTATATTCACTTAAAACAAGATATGACAGGTTTAAAGGCATTCATTTCAAAACTTTTACTGACAGTTTAACACAAAAAAGGCCTTAAAATGTCAATTTTTGTCATGCTATGCTATGCTATGTTTAGCTAAAAAAAAAAGCGAAGCCTGAGCAAGTTTTTAATAATCACACATAATAAGACATTAATTAATTATATTTTAATAGAATATTTACATGTAAAATTTCTTTAAATGTGGAAAACAATCTGTATCAGTAATGAGAAGGGAAAAATTCGTGTACACAGCGTGACAAGAGATTACTACGTTTTTAACTAGAACAAGTAGATGTACTTCTTCACACATGAAATCAAACTTAATGTAAATGTCTGTGCGTGGGTTTAAACGGTCTTTAAAAAACATTACGGAGGATGAAAATATCAGTCCTGGACACTTATTTCTTCCACTATTTCTTCATTTTTATTATACATGAATATTTTGTTGATAAATTTATTTGAGAACATCTAGTAGAACATCCAGTTGTCTTGTCACAATATTTAAATTTGACTCTGTTTAAATTACAACATGTACTCAGACAAATCAGGACGCGTTATGGTTATGAGAATTTCAGCAGAAAAAGCAATAAAAACATACATAATTAATTCATATGTCAAAATTATGTTTTGTCTAAGGTGTAGAATAAAATTGTTTTTTGATTTATAGTTCAAATCTTTACTGCCATGATGTTTCTTTTGTGACAATTACACCCGCATTGCTGTACAAGTTATTTTATGTGAAAGTCGTTTACTAATGTTATCAAATTGTAAAGTGTTACTCATGTTGTTGTCCGTCCAGCCGGTGAACGTTGTGCATGTTGTTTAGTTACAGCACATCTCTTCTCAATGAGCTGTGTGATTTAGAAAACTATTTTATTTATAGTATCATAAATGCTGCTCAGTGATCGAGATTTGCAGTAAACATCAGCCATTCTTCTACAGTTTTGTGCCTCTCAAAACACTAATAATACGTTTAACATATCGTTTGAGTCATATGCTGTTACTGTAATCCACCCTGTTAAAACTCATGTTGTAGTAATCTATCGTCCCCCAGGTCAGCTTGGACATTTCTTGGAGGAGTTGGATATGCTTCTGTCATCCTTCCCCGAGGATGGTACCCCTCTGGTGGTACTTGGAGACTTCAATATCCACCTTGAAAAACCGCAGGCTGCCGACTTCAACAACCTGACTGCATCGTTTGCCCTCAAGCGAGTTTCCACTTCAGCAACTCATAAGTCTGGTAATCAACTAGATCTTACCTACACACGCTACTGCTCCACTCATCACTCCCAGGTCACCCCGCTGCACACGTCAGATCATTTCCTCATCACTCTTGATCTCGACCTAACTTCCCCAGACACTACACATGTCTCCCCACTGGTCACATTCCAATGCAACCTACGTACACTCTCTCCCTCCCGCTTATCCTCTGCGGTCTCTGCCACACTCCCTCCCTCTGAACACCTCTCTTTCTTGGATACTAACACCGACACCCTTTGCTCCACACTTACTTCCTTCTTAGACAGATTATGCACTCTAACATCTAGGCCATCTCGTGCATCCCCTTCTGCCCCCTGGTTATCTGATGTTCTCCGCGAGCATCGCGCCACGCTCGGGTCTGCTGAGAGAAAGTGGCACAAATCTAAAGAACACACTGACCTCGGTCTCTATCAGTCTCTCCTCTCTTCTTTCTCTGCTGATGTCTCCTTTGCGAAAACTCAGTACTACCATGCTAAAATCAACAACTCGCCTGACTCTCGTACTCTCTTTAAGACCTTCTCTGCTCTTCTTTGCCCGCCTTCCCCCTCACCTGCATCGGACTTAACAGCTGATGATTTTGCATCTTTCATCATAAAGAAAACTACCACCATCAGCAGTCAGTTCTCTGTGCTGCCGCCTCTTGATCACGCCCAAACGCCCGACACATGCTCGCTCCCCTCTTTCTCCCTCCTATCTGAAGATGATGTTTCCAAGGTCATGTCTTCGAACCACCTAACAACCTGTCCGCTAGATCCCATCCCCACTCATCTACTCCAGGCCATCTCTCCATCGGGTGTTCCCACTCTGACCCACATTATCAACTCGTCTCTCACCACTGGCACAGTTCCCGCAGTCTTCAAAGAAGCCCGTATTACCCCGCTACTGAAGAAACCCACTCTTAATCCTGCACTGTTTGATAACTACAGACCGGTATCTCTCCTCCCCTTCATTGCCAAAACTCTTGAGCGTGTTGTATGTAACCAGCTCTCCTCCTTTCTCACACAGAACAACCTCCTGGACAGCAACCAGTCAGGTTTCAAGAGCGGTCATTCCACTGAGAGTGCGCTGCTCTCTGACATTAAAGCCCTGAGACTGGCAAGAGCTGCCTCAAACTCATCTGTACTCATCCTACTGGATATATCTGCCGCCTTTGACACAGTTAACCACCACATCCTCCTGTCGACCCTCAAGGCTATGGGTGTCTCCGGAATGGTGCTACAATGGTTCAGGTCTTACCTCTCAGGTAGGTCATTTAGAGTATCCTGGAGAGGTGAGGTCTCTGAGTCCCAACATCTCGATACAGGCGTGCCTCAGGCTCAGTGCTTGGGCCGTTGCTCTTTTCTGTATACATGACATCCCTTGGCTCTGTCATTCGGAAACATGGCTTTTCCTATGCTATGTGGATGATACACAACTCCACCTGTCATTTCAGCCTGATGATTCGACTGTTTCTGCACGCATTTCAGCATGCCTGAGCGACTGGATGAAGGACCATCACTTGCAGCTGAACCTTGCAAAAACAGAACTGCTTGTAATCCCGTCCCACCCTAGGATCCATCACAACTTCTCCATTCAACTGGGCTCATCAACCATCACATCTTCCATAACGGCCAGAAACCTGGGAGTGGTGATCGATGATCAGCTAAACTTCACAGATCAGGTTGCCAGCACCACTCGGTCCTGTAGATTCATCCTCTACAACATCAGGAAAATTAGACCTTTCCTATCCGAGCATGCTACGCAGGTCCTAGTCCAGGCTCTTGTTCTGTCCAGACTGGACTATTGCAATGCGCTACTAGCTGGACTTCCTGCTTGCACAACAAAACCTCTGCAGATGATCCAGAATGCAGCAGCAAGAGTGGTCTTCAAATGAACCGAAGAGAGCACACGTCACCCCTCTCTTCATTAAGTTACATTGGCTCCCTATAGTCGCTCGCATCAAATTCAAGACTCTGCTCCTGGCCTACAAGACCACAACTGGTTTGGCACCCCCCAAACTTCATTCACTTATGCAGACTTATTTACCCACCAGATCCCTACACTCTGCAAACGAACAACGTCTTGTGGTGCCATCCCAAAAAGGTAAAAAATCACACTCACGTACCTTCTCTGGATCGGTTCCACATTTGTGGAATGATCCAGCCTGCTGCTACAAGATCAGCAGATTCTGTGGCCATCTTTAAGAATCGTCTGAAAACACATCTCTTCCGTCAACACCTGACCGATCATTTCTGACTTCTATATCTTTTCTACTCTATCTATATATACAGTATATATACAGGTAGGTATATATATAAACTTAGCTCTGTACACTGTCGTAGGCTTTGTTTGAGACATGTTTTATTGCACTTATGCTTTTTGTTGTCCTAATGTTGACCCAATTGCTTCCATTGTTTACCCAACTTGTAAGTCGTTTTGGATAAAAGTGTCTGCTAAATGAATAAATGTAAAATGTAAATGTAGTTGATCTTCTCAAGGGTCATTTGAGGAAGCTGACAGCTCACGCTTCCTTCTCAAAAATAAACATTTCTGCTAAATAAGAAGACGTTTTCTTTATGAATGTTTCTCTGGCGCTCACAACTAAACAGCGCAACTGTGTTTATGTTCCCACCAAAAATTCATTTGTGTTGAAGAATCCAAACAGCCGTCCTGTGATGAAAACACGCTCCCGGGGAGCCTTCAGGGTGTTTCGGAGTGTTTGTACCAGAGGTGTAAACATCTAATGGCTGGAATACACCACAAGAATTTTTTTAAATCTGACCAGATTTTTTTAAAACTAATCATACAATTGCAGACTTTTTGAAAGTTTCAGATAGAAACACACTAACTTATCAAATCTGCAGACTGGCACAGACTTTCTGCAACAAGTCCAGACTGAAAATGTGGGTAAATTTTGAACAAAAGTCTTGTAGTGTATTTTAGCCATAGGGCGAAGACTGAGAACTAACCTCCTGAAAGAGCAACGCTTGAGCAATAACATTTTCCTCCGGGATCGTGAACGTGTGTAGCTGTATTCTGTATTCTCCATGACATGAAATCAGTTTATGATTTCTTTATTCGAAAAAGTTTAGTCTCTCCTAACTGATATTTCTATACCAGCGTGTGTACTGTAAGAGGCTCACAGACTATATGATGGATTGGCGTCACCGTTGCGTCTTCCTACTGCTTTCATCCGGATCATAAATCCTTCCAGCACAGATGGAAACGGAGCGGTCGGACGAAGAATGTCGAGAGGCAGGTGTATAAGACAAAAGAACGGGTGTAAAATTAGTCTGAGCACTTAAACCTGTTCCCGAAAACTTTAAAGGGTTGCCGAAACACTTGGGTTGATCCGGAAGATAGATGGAAGCTTAATAGAGTTCGAGAGTCACCAGAGGAGAATGATGTTGCTCAGATGTTGCTCTTTCATAGCTCAGCAGATCCATTGTGTTTCATTTCAGTTACAAGTCTCTGCTGTTTTTTCTCAAATTGCTTAGAGAAATTAAAAAGAAACAAATAAGAGTGTAATTGTCGAAACACATGAAGAGTACAGAGGTGTAAAATGAATGTAGATTGTAGATGTAAAATAATCTGCACTGTAAAAAAAAATATTTTTGAAATACAGTCAAAAAATGTAAAATGGGGAAACCAGGTAATTTTACAGGGAATAAACATTATTTTACAGTTTGTTTCTGGCGCCCCAGAACTGCACCCAGCTGGCAGAAAATGTTTGCTAATTTATTTGCACAAAAAAACAGCAAATTTAGAAGAAAAATGGGGAAAACTATTTATTATTTATATCCTGTAATTTTACAGGAAAAACTATTATTTTACAGTATATTTCTGTAACTGCAGCTGACAGAAAATTTCCATTTTTTTTACTGACTTTTTTTACAATGTGGATTTGGATAAATTTGATGAGATATGTTTGAGTTCATATCGAGATCTTAAATAATATTGACTTTTGATTGCAGACTTGACAAATCTGAGCTCAGTTTGACACATTGTTGATCACTTCTTAAACTCTAATGACAGACACATTTGTCAGATTTCTGACTCTTCTTCTCAGGAGAGACACAGATTGTCAGGTTTTTTTTGTTTCAGCAAAATTTCCTTTCGCGCTCTAGTTAATTTTGTTGATGTTTAGGAGAAATAATTGAGACATTACAGAGATCCACCTTTTGTTGTAAGGAACAGAGGGGTGTGGACACATCTACAGTAAATCTCCTGTTGTGATTCATCACAGAAAGAAATGAGGTGAGCTATTCATGACTATTTTATCTTGGCTGAATAGTAGTAAAGTTAGTCATTTCTTAAGAAATAGGTATTACTTAATTCTCAATAAATAATCAGTGGATCTGTTAGTAGTAATGTGGTTTGTAAGTGTAGAGTGTAATATTCACAGTCACACTGCCGGCTCTTAATGTGATGTTATTTTTTCCTCTGTGACTGTTGGACTTCTTTATAGGGAGGACATGTTTTCTAAATCAAGGTTTTTACCCATCTGGGCCGGTTCCTCAGTTGTCCTGTCGATTGTTTTCCTCAAAATAGTTTCTCAGATCACGGTGACCGAGATCAATATAGAGACAAAGTGACCTGAGAAAATCTGAAAACAACTCCGCCTTGATAGTTTTTCTAAATTAAAAAGCAGAATTGTTGAGGTTTATACTTAAACAAGTAGAAATGTATAGACGAGTATATAAAAGACATATGTGATAGCTGTGTTTAGTTTGAAGAAGTTCTGCATATTGTTCCGTGGATATTTTTATTTATTTAAAGCAACCTTAGATAACTATTGCTTATGGTTCCCGTATGTGGTTCATGAGCGCAATTCCCTGTTATCAATGTCATAAATACTGTCACTGACTGTATAAGCTTCCCCGTGGGCAACGCAATACACGTGAATTTGTTGACTAAGCAGAAATCCCTGTTAGATCACATTTAGTCTACGTCCATGAACCGAATCAGCAACTTTTGACCATAAAACATTTATTGTGGATTGGTAGTCATCGTTTACAAGCATAACACTAAATTTGTGACAAGGCACGATCATATGCTACGTAAGCTATTGAGACCCGGCAACATTACATTATTTCTAGTCTACCTTTATAAGGTTATAAATTGTGAACCAGTAACGTTAGTGCGCCAATAAACAACCTGAGCACAGCCTGATAACTAATAAGCTCAAAAGTACAGGACAGTTAGAAAAAATGTACATATAAGACTTTCAAATCCAGTAGCAGGAATGCTAACATTAGGTCTTCATCCGTTTTGCAACCCGTTGCCACTTGCAGCTCGCGCCACCGAGTGTGATTCCGTCAGATATTGATTCGTGTTCGGGCTCGTGTCCGATCACTCTCTCTCTTTTCCTCTTTTTTTTTTTTTTTGCTGGCTCTGCCATGGTGATGGTTCGGAGACTTGCGTTGAACTAGATCACCCAGGCTACGAGTAAAATGTGACGGGGCGGGGCTTGTGTACCTACCCGCAACACCAAGGTTACAAGTGTGATTTCAGCCAATAGAGGGCTTCTTAGGTAGCAGCGGCATTAAAATTCATCCAGTTAAGTGTTGTCCTACCAATAAAATGATTTTAGAGAGATTATTTTAAGGTCGAAAAACTCTCTAGTGTTGCTTTAATATCTCTTTATTTGTTTCTGTCTACATCATTTCTAAAGCATTTTAAATTACCTCTGTGAGATCCACTCCAATCAACTCCAGTTTTGATGTACAAGCTACATAATAAGTGGATTAATTTTGTTTCTCAGGATATTTATTCTCAAATCATTGTGCCCTCGGGGTATAAAACACTGCGGCCCATAATAGTACTTCATGTATTATCACTTCTCCTCGCGCAGCTCGTGGATCTGGATGAGGGTTTTATTTTGGACTGCAGGCACAAAGCAGCAGCTTCCTGTTGACTAGAAGTGTTGCATCCTCCTTGGAGCCTCTGCACTTCACAACTGCTTCAGGTATATGACAGGACTGATCTCAGATCAGTGTCAGCGTTACATTGTTATGAGATAATGTCATGTTTGTTGGTGTGGTTTATTTATAAGTTTGTCTTGGCACAGACGTCTAGTTGATAAGACCAGAACGCCATGTGTTTCAGGTCACCTTTGCTAAGTCCGTGTGTGTGTGGGGGTAGGTGGGATGGGTGACAAGTGTTTATAAATGAGTGTGCATTATTTTGGAGACGTGCTGTTTCTCTCTGTCATGTTTATTTGTGGTGTCATGCATTACTATTATTATTGTTCATACACATTGTCTTTATTTCATTGCATGTGTCTGTCTGTCCATCCGTCCACTTGTGTGCTCTTTTGACTTGGCTCGGTAAGCATTTCCCTAGCAACCACATCACAATTCCCTGGCAACAAAATAGCAACACCACCAAATTACATAAACAAATGCTGCTTCCATTGGCTCAGATGATGTACAAAATAGTTTCTCTATTGTCTCTCTGTGATGTGAATAAAGTTAATGAGATTGTTGCAAGTGGAGTTATTAATGATTCTTATACGAAGGTAATGCCTCTGATGCAGCCTCTGAAAAGAATTATGGTGTCCAATGTTCCACCGTTCATAAGAGATGAAGTGATTGAGAAAGAACTGGCTAGACATGGAAAAGTTGTTTCTCAGATCAAGAAGATTGCTTTAGGATGTAAATCGACGCAACTAAAACATGTTGTTTCTTTTAGAAGACATGTTTATATGGTACTGAATAATGAAGGTGAAGAATTGAATCTTGCTTTGAAGTTTAAAATTGACAATTATGATTATACCATATATGCTACATCGGAAACAACAAAGTGTTTTAAATGAGGGCAGGAGGGACATCTTGCCCGAGCGTGTCCTGGGATTGTAGAAATTGCAGTGCCACAGAATGTTGTTGTTGCAGATGGACAAAGCAAACAGGATGGTTGTGAAAACCAGCAACTAGAAGATGAAGTGGTGAGTGAGAATGGAGTAATTAGGGATGATATACAACAAACTAATCAAGAAGGGAATAATGAGGAAGGAAGAGTAGTGGAGAAAACAAATGGTGTGGCTGCAGAGGTAGACATTTCAAGGGATGTTGACATGACAGAAGATGATAATCTTTTTAAAACACCAACTTTGAAAAGGAAAAATAAAACAAAGAAGGGTGGAAAAAAAACAAAAAAGAACCGGTTCAGGACAAACAAGATGATGAGATGTTTGGAGTTCTTTCTGATTGTAGTAATTCTGATGATTCAGTAACAGAGAGTGAGAATGAATCTGTGAGTTCACTTGATTCAGTCTCCCTAAAAAGGCTGGGGAGGAGTGCATATACTATTGAGAGAATTAAGTCTTTTTTGCAAACAACAAAAGGAATAAAGGGAATTAAAGTTGACGATTTTTTTCCGGATCGTGGATTGTTTATAGAGTCAGCAAAAGTGGCAATTAAAGAAACAGGGTTGGGGGGTTTAACAGAACAGGAGGTATACAGGTTGAGGAAATTTGTTCAAAAGTCTCTCTCTTTCTCTCTCTCTCTCTCTGTCTCGCCTCACCTTGCATTGTGCATTGAGTGCACGGCGTAATACAGAATGCCGCCTGTTTTCACTTCAGCTACTATCTATGCGTCACACAGTGTCTCCTGAATCCACTCTGGGTGAAAGTTTCCCATACGCACTGATCTTGGACCAGCTTGCCTGCTCATTTTCCGATGCAACCTATCAAATGACAAACACAAAACCCCGGTGACACAAAACTTGATTTGACATGATTAAAAACATGATTATTTTAAAATCTCTTTATACACTGTGAGTGTACAGCATCACTTCAACATGCCGGTTCAGACACCGGACATCTGCTCTTTAAAATGATCTTCATGATGTATACAAATAAAGTTATTTAAGCATTTTCATGTCGATTCAAACCTTTTTGACTTTTCTTCTTCTGTAGAACACAAACGATATTGAACCCCGATGAGGATGATCCCACACCGCCATGAATAATTCCCCAAATATTTGTTGAGTTTCACATTTCCAGAGACAGCACCTTTTTCCCACCTCCAAACACTCCTGTTTTTATAGACATAAATGGGGTATTTAGTTTTTCTAAAGAGGTTTTCTTAAGAATGGTTTATCTTTGTTTGAGGGGATGACAGATCACAGGAGAGATGAACTTTACCTGCAGACCTGGAGTTTGACGTAGAAGTGCTCAAGTGATCAAACACACAAGAGTCAATGGACGTGTTCGCTGTCCGTCACATATCCCGTCTCATCCACTGAGACCTCAGACTAACCACAGCGTAAAGAGCATCTCTGTTTCACCACAAACCTTTGTGTTCTGAAGTTCTCCCTGTCTTTGCTTTTCAGCCCATGACAAAACCTCTTTGACTTGAGTTTGGAGGACAGAGAAAAGAAGACGTCTCAGGAGAGATAATGATGTGCCTTAGGAGAATCCTGGGAAACACGTAAAGGCCTCTGATAGGATGTCTGAAGAGTCTTGTGTTTGTTTGAGCACAGTTGAGCTACGGCATTAGAAAGCAAAAACGAAAAGTGAAAACTAAACTGACAGAATTTGATTTTCTTGCTCGGATCTAGAATGGTTAACCTGAATCAATTTAATACAATCCCGATTTATCCTCTTTCATATTATAAAAGGAATTGCAAGGGTTTTAAGGGTTTATACATCGGGTGGCCAGGGGGTTCACAGACCATGACAGAAAATGAGAATGTAACCCCAAGCGTGAATGAATCATGTGATATGAAATAGAAGTGATGATTCTTGGATGTAAGTGTGATCTATAAGTGTTTCTTCGCTATTTTCATAAGAATCTTCGCATTGACTACCAAGAAACTCAATAAAATGTAGAATAATTTTGTGCGTTGGGTATTTCCCGTCTGTCTCGATGCTTGTTGTTTTGTCATGGCAGGATTTGGGTCTGATTGTCATCCCAAATAATACATACTGTCAGAAATGGGAGACAGAGAACCCGGGCGCAGACAGGTGGTCTAAAACAAAAGCAAAGCAAAAAACCAGAGGTGGACGAAGTACACAACTTCCTTACTTGAGTGAAAGTACAGATACTACTGGTCAAATATTACTCCACTACAAGTAAAAGTTGTAAAGACAGATTCTTACTTGAGTAAAAGTACAGAAGTACGTGCTTTTAAAAGTACTCAAGTATTAAAAGTAAATTTCCTTTATGTCAGTTGTGCATTGTTTTATTGTCGTATACCTTATGCCTCTGAAGCAACCTACTGAATACACAGAGAAGCTCACAGTATCAGTAGTATTAAAGGAGTAGTTCACTTCAAAATTTGCCCCCATTGACTTTCCATAGTAGTTTTTATTCCTACTATGGAAAGTCAATGGGGGCAAATTTTGCAGTGAGCAACTCCTTTAAGAGCTTTATATGTTTAGCACACATATGTTTAGTTTAGATATAATCCTGTATGATCATTTAGCCTATTATCCTCATTAGCCCCCTAGGCCAATATGTGAGCAGTGTTCTTTTATTTTGTATATTCCCTTTACCAGTTTTAGCAGCAATTTACCAGTAAGTAGTAAGGTTCTTGTAAATAGTCAAGTGTAGAAGCCATGTGTTTGTTGGATTTATTATCATTTGTATTACCATAATTTAACTACAAACATAAACTATAGCTAGTATAATGAAACTATGGTATGTTTAGTTGCTGTGGTTTTACTAAAGATTATTAATTGGAGTATGGTTCCTATATATAGAAAATGGTCAATTTGTGGATACTGTGGTTTTACTGCAAATACCATCCCTGCTGAAAAAAACAATGAATTTTTGAATTAGAATGAGATTTTTAAATTAAATTCCTCTTTGTAGTGTGTTTTGGGTTTTATTCCAATGGGATTTACCATCCCAGCAATAGAATCCATCACATACAAGTAGACAACAAGTATCCATAGTACAATTCCCATTATAACCATTAAATCCATTACATTTTATGTTGTATTTTGCGCAGGGTTCTATAGTTTTTATTTCAACAGGAATACTTCAACTATAGTTACTTCAGTAAAAACATCATTCATTTTCCAAATCGCTTTAAATGATACAGCAGCAGATCAGAAGTTAACACGCACGCGTAGCTCAAGGTGTAGATGCTTATTTATGCCGATCATTTTCATGACAATGTTTCAACGATCTTTGACTGATCGTAACCCACAGATGATTACACCACACTTTAACATGTGCCTTTTTCCTCTTTTATTGTTCTATTTGTCTTTTTAGAGCGCTATCAATGGTGTAGCAGCGCCTACGTTTACATTAGTTTAGCGGGGAACAAGATTTGCGTTAAAAAATCTGCCAAATGGCTATTCAAAGCTTGCCGGAAAACCGCGAGCATAGAAAAACTGAAATACTTGGCAACAGTAAAAGGTCCTGGCAGATCGCAAGCCAGATAAATTGCGCACACAGGAAACCCCGCTGCATAGAAACCATTTTCTACTTTTGGACCTTTTCATAAATGTAGTGGAGTAAAAAGTATGATATTTGTCTTTCAAATGTAGTGATGTTAAAGTACAAGTACTCAAAAAAAATAATACTCAAGTAAAGTACAGATACTCAAAAAGTGTACTTAAGTACAGTACTCAGGTAAATTTACTTCGTTACTGTCCACCACTGCAAAAAACACACGAGGGGGTAAAACCACGACGAACAGGGGGGAAAAAGAAGGCAGGAAACAATAAACTGACTGGACTTGACTAACGTCACTAGACATAAACTGAGACTGACTCGACTAGACTTTGGCAATTCTTCACAAGAGGCTACAAAATGACACAACGTCATACACAGCGGTATAATCCGAAACAAACCGGCACAAGACAGAAAACACAAGGGGAGATTAAATAGGGGAAAAAATCAGGCAGGGAACAGGTGTAGGGCACAAAAACATTACATCATCAATAATGAGGAAGACGAGACAAAGACGAGACCGGAGAGAGCACGTGGCACCCCAAAACAAACAATGCCGTGTCTCTCTCCACACTAAACACGTGGGTACTGCCACGATCCTGACACAATACTACAAAACCTGAACAAGGAAGCAGGATCGTGACAACATACAATATAATAATAAATAAATCACTGATTATAGAAATTCAACCTATTCTCATCAATCGCACAAATAACACGCGCTGTTGCAATATCGTGTAATAATACGTACGCCAAAGTTACATTTTACGTGCAAAAAATACGCCTGTTTTTGCATGCATATGATACGCCAATTTTAGCGCGCGTACATATTAAATGGCAATTTGTCCTATTAACCTGTACCCAAACCCTAAACCAAACGGTATTATTTTAATTCGTTCAGTGTTTCCTCTTCATGTGCGTTTCAAATGGCTGCTCTCCACTGAGGTGCATGCAAACATTGGCGTATCATATGCACGCAGAATTGAACTTTGGTGTACGTATTACACGATATTGAAACAGTGTGTTATTTATATGCAGATCGATGAGAACGGGTACAGAAATTATACATTTCAAGCCCATTTGATATCCAATGGCTGCGAATTATTGTTTTGTAAACTTTTTCGTAAATGCAATTTATGTAAAACACAAATGTCCTTGAAAAAAGTGACCCAAGTCCACTATGTGAATGTGGTGTGCGTGCTTGTGTGTGTGTGTGTGTGTGAGAGAGAGAGAGAAAACTTAAGCAGCAGTTCTGAGAGACAGTTGACTATTCATATATGTTAAAGACTTCTGCTAACACTTAAAGATCACACTTACTGTACATTGAGGAACTCTGAATTCAGGGAGTTATGACCTCATTCTGTTTAGAGGTCAGGTCAGGGTTACACACTCATTTACTGTCATACACATACACATATCAGCACAGAGTATGAGTCAATTAGAAAAGGATTAGATGTTGATACGATTCTGTAGGAATGTGAGATCGACACATATTAGCATTCACAGCCGGGGAAATCCTTTGACCTGAGGACATATCGTCTCACAGAGTGTGTGCTCACGGACAGATGAATGTGAGGGTATCAGAGTACAGCGTGCACATCTAATGCCTGTAGACAACAATACCAAGGATTTCAGGTTAACAGGTTCACCTTTTTTCATTTTTGATAAACAGCAACAAACGGGTGATTGTAGTAAATGGTTTCACACATCTGCACCCAGTGTTTCAATCTTATGAGGCCAAACACTGTTAGACGGATTTGTTGTTTTTTGCATATTTGGCAAATGACTTTCAGTCTAATTGTTATGTACTTTTTATGTTGTTAATGGGCAATCTCCAACAACAACCAAGAGCAAAGATGGAATTCTCGTTATTTTAATACTACTAACTCTTTTGTTTGTTCTGTCTTTCTTCCTGTAAAGCTGCTTTGAAACAATACAACATTGTAAAAAGCGCTCTATAAATAAAATTGAATTGAATTGATTATACTTTATATGTGACCCTGGATCACAAAACCAGTCTTAAGTAGCACGGGAACATTTTTAGTAAAAGACAAAAATAAATTGTGTGGGTCAAAATTATCGATTTTTCTTTTATGCCAAAAGTCATTAGGATATTAAGTAAAGATCATGGTCCATGAAGATATTTTGTAAATTTCCAACCTTAAATATATAAAAACTTTATTTTTGTGAGTGGATGGTCTGCCACAGTGCCACTGATTAACAACTTCAAAGGCAATTTTCTCAATATTTTGATTTTTTTGCACTCTCAGATTCCTGAGTTTTAAACGGTTGTTTCTCAGCCAGATATTGTCCTATTTTAACAACTCATATATCTATAGAAAGTTTATTTATTCAGCTTTCAGATTATGTAAAAATCTCAATTTCGAAAAATTGACCCATAAGACTGGTTTTGTTGTCCAGGGTCACATATAGTATACAGTGGTTCTCAAACTGGGGGGGCCCCAAGATGGATCCAGGGGGGACACAGAATTTGTGGTATTTTATAAATGATATAAATGTATCATATTTACATTTACATTTATGCATTTGCCAGACGCTTTTATCCAAAACAGCTTACAAAAACATTGCATTATACTATACATTTGTTTCTAAATATGTGCAATCCCTGGGATTGAACCCATGACCTTGGTGTTTCTAGCACCATGCTCTAACCACTGAGCCACAGGAAATATTTTATGCATCAAACATCAGAAAAATAAGACCACCAACCAAAAGAATTGATGTTCCAGCGTTGTATAACTGAACATGTTTTTGGTTTAATTAAAATTCTACGTTTAAGATTATAAGTCTTTATTTGGGGGGTAACAAAGCGATGCACGCTACACAAAGGGGGGGCCTTACAACAACAAAGTTAGAGAACCACTGGTACAATATATAGTTGCTTAATTTGGTCCCAAGTAGTATTAAACACTAGACACTTACAAGTATACTAGTATGGTATTTATTACATAGACTACACAGAAAAATAAGCATTTGCTTGCATTTGCATATGTAAATGAGCTTAAAGTACACACATGCTTTTATGAGTGTGCCGTGTTAAACATGTAAACAAGAAAAAAATGATGTCCCTCGGTTTGTCATCTCATTTTCTCTCTAACATTGCTTATTTATTTACAGCTGAAGGATAAGTGAATGAACCGAATCTGTGATATAAAAAGGCATTACAGTAGTTTATTGTTACACTGAAATTCATCATCTACATACATCATCAGCAGGTACATTTTATTTGGCAACCGTAATATCGTCAGCGCATTCATGACTGATCATGTGTAACATGTTCACGAAGACTAAAACGGTCAATGTGCATTTCAAGATACAATACTGCAGTCAAAAGAAAGAGCTTCATTTACATCAGATTAATTCCAATGTCTTAATGCAATAATACAAAAACAGCAGCCGTATGGAAAATATACATACATACATGTGCGGAAATAAACAAATGTGTGTCCGAAGAATAAATGTTGCACATTACCCTGCTTTTGCACACACGATCATATTCTGGGATTTCTGGCATCGTTCAGTGCATATGAGACCCTCGAATCCTTAAAAAATAAACACAAATCATGTGTCCTCACGAAAGACCTAAAACATGTTCTGTGTATTATAGTAAAGTAAGTGTATCATGTGTAACTGGCCACAGACAAAATGCACAGATCCACAATAATAGATTCATCAGAGAGGATGAAGAAGTGTATGTTCTGGCTGATTCCTTTTTATGAAGTGAATTCAGAGTGTTTTCTTGCTTTGTTTCAGGGATCTCAGAATGGTTGACAAGAGCTTTCTAACACTTTCAGACTCGAATGAAATTTTTTGTTGCCATTAACTCGACTCTTAATTCAGGGGAGTAGTTGACGAATAAATCGTACATGTCGTGTCCTGGTGTGACGTTGGCAAAATCTAGAAAACAAACTGTTAATATTACATTGTTTTCTATTATTAATATTTCAATTTATCATATCAAATACCATCAGAGAGATTTATCTTCATTGTTCGTTTTCCTTTCTAAATGTGTGCTTTCACACCACAAGACAAATTTGCATAATAGTCTGTCAACCAGGGGCGTAGCTACATGGTGGCCATGGGTGGCCACGGCTACCCCTGAATGATGGATGGCCACCTATCTGGCCACCTCTGTTGTGCGAAGCAGTTTTAAGATGTGTGTCGGAGTTTACGTAGGTAAAACTCCAAAGAGGAACAGGTAGAGATTACACACACAAGGTTTTACACCTTTGGTGCACTTGAAGGGGTCTGAGTTTGGTCTGTTTAAAGAAAGGTTGTGAGTGTGTTGTTGGCCTCAGAGATGTTGATGATAAATGCTGAGCGTTCTTTTGCTCTGTGTGTTATATCCAGAAACTGGGATCAAAAGCGTTGCAGTGTCATGTTGTAAATATAGCCTCAGTGTGTGTGTGATAGAGAAAGGTCATGCATTTATTTCTCACAGCTCTTCACAGAGGTTCAGTCCTGTTCTATTGATCGTTACGAGTCTGTTCTTCATTCTACTCATGCGGTCGACCGTCATGTTAAACGTCACATTTCTACACAAAACCAGCTACTGTAGTGTTCTGCTGACAAAGCTGCTCTTTTCTTCAGATGGCAGCTGTTTGTGATGTGCTGCTATTCTGTAGGTTTGGCTTTTCTCACGTTGGTCTGTTGTTTTGTTGAGAACTCGTTGTGTTCATTGGGCTCGGGTGGCTTTAGCTCAGATGGGACAGAATGAATGTTGTAGTGATGGAGACAAAGAGAAGCACAGCGCTGGCCAGAACCGCCGGACCGCTCGACCGATAAACTGTACGTCCGTTGCGAGACTGTACGGGTCGAAACGTTCCCACCATTGGTTTCCCGTCGTGGAATTTTAGGGAAGAAAAAGCTCGAAGCTGTTTGGAAAACGAAACAAAAAAAGTATTCATGAACAGCAAATGTGTTATACTGAAGGCTTTACAGTATGATTGAGCAGTAATCATAATGTAACCAAAAACAAGTATACTTGAAGTTCGTTTATTAAGTAGGCTCCGGGTATTTTTTATGCAGTAAGCATACTAATATCAACGTACTATCACTATACTTGTACAGTAAGTGTACTATTTTAGTACTACTTTGGACTAAATTGGCTAGCTTTTTAGTCTATAATTGTGTACTTTTAAGCATACTTAGTGTAACAGCGATAAACTTTAAGTATACATTTAGTTTACAATTACATTTTTCTTTTGTACTTCAACTATGTTACAAGTGAACTTACATGTATGCTGTTAGTTTACTAGTTCAATACTTCTACATGTTTTTTAGTTTATGAAAGTGCACTTTGAAGTATCCTCACGGTAAACTACTAGTTTAGTAGTTTTATGCTGCAAGTAAACTTGTTAGTTTTATGTAAGTACACATAACATCATACTTATAGTTGACTATTTATTTGATATAATAGTTTTGCACATTTAGTATGCTACGTTTTAATATTAAGATGTTTAGATATAAATGTTTATACATGAAATATACATGTACTTTTGTGTTGATTTTAAGTATATTTCAATTCTTAGACTTTTCTAGGTTTCGTAAGTGTACGACGTACATAAAAAGTAGACTGAAAGTATTCGTTTGTAAGTAGTATAAAAAAAACTTTGTAAGGGAACTCGTTATTGAAGAATTTTTGTATATATTTATGAACAAAATGAATAAAATGTGAAGTGCACGCTTCACAATAAAGGTGCTTCACAATACCTCAACGGTTCAATAAAGAACTTTTAACAACCGAAGAACCTTTCGGTTTTACAAATGGTTCTTTGTGGCAATTTTTTTTTAATTCAGATTATAAAACGGTAAGAAAGAAATGGTTCTTTAAAGAAGTCGTACCTGTTCTTTGTCGAGAGGAATGGGATTTTCAAAGACAGTCCAGACCACAGCTTCCATACATCCCGGTGTGGTCAGAGATCCATCGTAACGGTAATAGTTGGTCATGTTTTCCTCCGACAGAATGAACTGATTGAGGGAGACTTTACGAAGCGTCGCGTTTCCATCTGCAGAGATACAGACAGAAAAATCAATCTCATCTCAAGAGATGGTTTACACAGCTTACAGCTCACACAAAATGCTTTAACAAGAAATCATTTACATTCAAAACTGACACCTTAAAATTGTGTTAACATTGCATTGAAGCTTTAGTCTGTAATCAGGTTTTGGACTGACTTGTGTTCTGTACGCTCCTCAGGGCGTAAATGAACTGGTCGTATTTTTTGTTCGGGGTGTTTGACTCCTGTCAGAAAGAAATCGTACGATTTTTTAATCATATTTGGTCAAAGTCGTTTCTCCACTTGAAAGCTGAAGAGCTGTGAACATCAAACCTCGTAGAAGAATCCCAAAACGGCGATGCCGGATGGGTCTTTTAATGCATCTTGTATCCTGTTGTATCTTTGTTTCATGTGAACGATATGCAGCTGAAGAGAGAGTTCATACATTCAATAAATAATAAAACATTCCTTCATCATAAAGTGTTTTCTGTTTGATGCTTTTAAAGGAGCAGTTCACCTTCATAATGACAATTCTGTCATTATTTACACGCTTGTTTTAAACCTGTGTGAATTTCTTTCTTCTGCAAAACACAAAAGAAGATATTTTGAAAAAGGTTAGTAACAGAAAACCCTTGGTCTGCATTGACTTGCATTGGATTTGTGTCCATACAATAGACGTCAATGGGGACCCAACGGATTTTGGTCACCGACATTTTTCGAAATATCTTCTTTTGGTTTTTTTTTCGGAAGAAAGAAAACCACACAGGTTTAAAATGAAATTTTCATTCCTTTAAATAAAGTGACTTACATTTGCTTAACTCATTCATTAGGCTTTCCTGTTTGGTTTCTCTTTTTCCAAAACGCACATGAAACGAATCTGTGTGGTGTGTTATGTCGTTGTTCATACCTCCATAGGATACTGCTCTCCATCAACGGTGTGTTCAGAGCCCGGACCTCCGTCTGTTCCCCAGTGAAGGTGAAACTGAACGGCTTTATACGTGTCTCCCAGATTTCCTCCCGATACTGCGGCCGTGATGGGTAGATTCACCTGAACTGAGATTGAGAAGAACACGTGACATCATGTTGTTATCCTTTATCTTCGACTTTTGCCGGTCTTCGGTCTGTGCTCTTACCGGAGTGACCGTTGTTCCTGACGGTGCTGTCGAAAGCGGTCTGGTAGCCGGTGAATTTGAAAGGCGTCAGACGCTCGTCCAGTTTGGTTTTCTTGGTCACTATGTTGACGGGAGACTGTCTGGCGTTTCCACAATCAGCGTTTACTTCACTCCAGCGCTCTGGACCTTGAGGAAACAGACGTGATGCTGTGATGTGTGACATCCAGCGTTGAGAGGTCGAGATGTTTGACTTACCTTTACAATGTCCATCACAGCTCACTTGTGTCTGATAACACCAATCTGAACACAAGCACACAGGTATATGCTTTAGCATTCATTTAGCCGTGTCAGTTGTCTAATCAAAAAAACATTGAACATCCTAGCAGTTTAGAGTTGAAGGTGAAGCTGTATTGTGTCAATGCATTTTATGAATCGACTGTTATTGTTTCTATTTACATTTGACTATGATGTCAATAGGATGTGCAGAGAGATGTATGGATTTCAGCGTGTGTTTTCTTCTCCATGGTTCTCAGAAACGTATAACATTTTGGTTTAACACTAATGACAAAACCATATTTCTCAACAACAGATAAACAAAAATTTAATTCATAGCATAAAGTGTACTACATCATTTGGATTTAAGTGTGTGAAGTGTGCAATGCACAATTTTTCTATGACATTTTGTGCTTTCATCTTCATGACGTCATATTTCAAATAATGACATCGTTTTTTCTCCTTTCGTTTTCGGATTTATACATTTCAAACTTGCATTGACGGGTCAAAAAAAAACGTCTCGCTTGAGGATAAGTCGCATTTGTACAAACTTGTCCTTAGAGTGACCTGCTAGAAATCACAAATACGTTTTTGTACGTCTCACTATTTTATTTTCATCTCATTTTGTTACAATGTCAACGAAAATGTATCCTTCCATGTTTATGAGACTCGTCTTCGATTGTTTGGTTGTCGTGTTTCGTGTCTCGCACGCAAAGAATTTTTCCCGTATCTACAATCTGTTAGTTGTTATTCTCCACCATTCAAACGACTTTAATACACAGGAATCAACTTTCTATTGTTTGCTAAGTGAACAGAGACACAGCTGAGGCGTCGAGTCTCCGTCTATCTGCTCGCAGACCACTCACAGGGGTCACGCTCTCCTCCTTTATTTTAATAATATTTCACAATGCATGTCTCCACCTCGGAGACGGAACAAACATTTCGACTGTATCTCACAAATCAAATATTTATGAAAAACACGCACGCCATTGAAACAGACGGGTCGGGCGTTTTCTGTTATTTCTGAGTTTAGTCCCACAAGTCGATGGCTTGCTTGTGGAAGTGGAATGTTGGTGGAATGGCACACAACCTGGTCTTTCCATTTCCTTCTGCGGGCACATGATAATCAAACTCACGAAGGAAGTCTATGAGACGGCTTTTCTCTTTAATATCTCAATCAATCATTTCCCCTAGATACCAATAAGATCAAACTGGAAACTAACTGAAACTTGCTTTAGTCTCACCTGTTCATTTTCCTGAGAGAAAAAGTCAGAAATGTGTCTGTCAGTAGAGTTTCAGAAGAGATGTCAACAACAGTGTTGGGTGTAACTAGTTACTAAGTATCTAGTTACTGTAATTTAATTACTTGTCCCTTGAAAAGGTAAAGTAAGGGATTACTGTAATTTAATTACAGTTACTTCTGATGTAATTAAACGAAATACTTTGTGTAATATATGTGTGTGCAATAGTGGAATTGACATCAAAATTCAAAGTCTAACTTTAAAATCCGTGCTTCAATGTATAATTCTCACATTTGTAATACTTTGGTCAGTTAATAAGAGTACTTTATGTAGTTTAATATGATTTATTTGAATGAATTAAAAGAGCCGTTTCATGTCTATCCTTAATCACTTAACTAATCAAAGTTGATAGGATATAGAAAGTAATTAGTAATAAGTAATTAAATACTTTTTGGAGAGAGTAATTTGTTCAGTAATCTAATTACACTATTGAATATGTAATTAGTAACTAGTAATTAAATACTTTTTCTGAGTTACTTGCCCAACACTGGTCAACAATGTGTCAAACTTGGCTCAGATTTGTCAAGTCTGCAATCAAAAGTCAATGTTATTGAAGATCTCGGTATGAACTCAAACATTTCTCATCAGATTTACTCAAATCCAGATTATTTGACCTCTACAATCTACGTTCATTTTACACCTCCAAACTCGTGTTTCAACAATACTCTCATTTGATTCTGTTTTTCTCTTAAGCAATTTTAGGAGAAACATCTGAGACCCAGTTGAGACTGAAGTGAAACAGTGTTTGTTGGTATCGTTAAAGAATGTAAGCTACCATTAACGTCGCCGCGCGAGCACAATACCTGTCTGTTCACTGCGATGTGTTGACATGAATTAACAAACGCCTCTTTGATCAAGAGAGCGGCACGAGAAACAAAGTGAACAATAGGTCACTGTAATAACTCAAAGAGCCAAAGACAATGCAAAGAAAACAATCAAAATTTCAATCGCATCAACCAATACAAAAATCCTGCAGTGATGTATTGTGTTTATGTGACTCATACATATGATAATAGGGTTTCTGCATCATAACTCTTTCATTCGCTATATCCAAATATACAAGATAAATGACTACACGATGGGCTGCCGTACAACTCGTACGAAACATAGTGAGCTGCCCACCTAGTCAACATTTTAGGCATCACATGTGCATCATGTAGGCTTTAAAAAATGAAAAAAAGCAAAATGATGCATCATTTTGGACAAAATCTCAAGCTATGTCTATGGAATATCTACAATTACAGTTTGCCGAATATCAACACAACTACTGTAAACATACAATTACACATAATGCTGCTAGTTCAAAAATGACTTGTGATTTTTTTAACCTCTATTCACATTTATTTTATTTTATTGACTTAATTGAAGTTGCTAATGATGGAGGTAAGATTAAAGTCACTTTGCTTCTCAATAAAAAAAGAGCTCACACTTAGCCTAGCTACATCTAAAAGCGGGTTTTATGTTTTGGAACATAAAACATTTCATGGAGCGATACAATCGACGTTTTATTGACATACAGCCCCAAAAAGTATTTGGACACTTTAGTATACACAAAATGACTTTGCGACTGGCATTGCATTAGATAACTGTGTGCAAGAAAACAATTCTAGAGCTTCCCTCTAACTAACTTTTCTCAGATATTTTTGTAAAGATTTTTAAGTAATTGCTGTCAGGTGATGTTAGTGGATGTATTAAATCAAACCAGTTAAAGGAGTAGTTCACCTTCAAAATGAAAAGTCTGTCATCATTTACACGCCCTCTTGTCATTTCAAACCTGTATGACTTTCTTCCTTCCCCAGAACACAACAGAAGATATTTTAAAGAATGTTGTTAACAGCCCCCCATTCCCTTGCTTTGGTTACAATAGAAGTGAATGGGGGCTGCTGTGCTGTTCGGTTATCAACATTTTTCAAAATATCTTCTTTGTGTTCTGCAGAAGAAAGTCTTACAGGTTTGAAATGACAAGAGGGCGTGTGAACAAGCCCGGATTGGCTAATCGGGAGGACCTGAAAGATTCCCGGTGGGCCGGTCAGTTTTTTGGTGTTGTTACGCCACTGCAGGGGCGGACTGGCCATCTGCACATGACGGAATGGATGGAGGGCCACTCTTGGTCAAGAATGCCAGGGCCGATTTTAAGTCCCACTCCGCCCCTGCGTGTAAATGATGACAGAATTTGTGAACTACTCCTTGAACTTGTGATGTTCCTCTAACATTTGACAACCACAAAGTGCCACAAAACTTTCTGTCTAATGCGGATTGATAACATGGTTATTTTCTTAAACAAAAGATTAAACAAAAGGTAAACAAAAGATTTGCTACTTTCCCTTATGGAAATTAACCTTAGATTTACCACAGTAACCCTAGTGGGTACTTGTAGTAAAACTATGGTAATACAAAAGGTGATCAGTGCTCTAAAAATACAGTTTTACTTTAATAACCATTTCCATTCTGGTCAGGGCGCGCGTTTCCCATCTGTCGGTAAATTGATGCTGCGTTGCGCTGAGGTGGTAACCATAGCAACAGTCCGACAATCGACAGCTTGATGCGACGATCGCATTTTATATGAAATATGTTGTGATTATATAAATGATTTAATTGTATTCAAGATAGTAAACGATGGCACAAACTCAGAGAAATACTCGAAGTTTAAGCACAGGTGCAGTTCTGATCGTGACGTGAATGTTGTGTCGGTGTCTTCACTCGACTGCAGTGTGCTGGCAACCGATTCTGGATTATTAGAGCCCGTCCTACAGAAGGGACAGAATCTGAGTGTCCTTGAGGAGAAAATAGCTCATCCTCCTGAACGTGGTGACGAACAGACACATTGCGCAGGATTCTTTTCATGCCTCGTGGACTTTTCTAGGTGTTTCGCGCTCGAGCAGACTGTGAAGGTATTCCCAATAAAACAGCTCCTGTAGCGATGTTTGGGTATGAGAATGTGCACGTGCAAATCAGCTGACATTATATTTAATTCCAATAGTCACGAATTAAATGTTAAGCAAACAGTGTGGTCGTCCTTCTTTTGTTTCTGACTTATGATTATTATTGAATTGTTACTGACAAAAAACAGCAGAATACACGAAAAACATTAAAACATTGTGTTATTTAAAAAACATAAATATATATAACAAAAAAACTATAATATCAGATAGTGATGACTGGATCAATCAATGCTGTAATAAAATGCCTAAACAATCACACACTTCAATTTTGAGCATAAACACATTTTGGTAAATATTATTATTAGCCTATTATGAGCATTTTAAGACCAAACTGAGTTTCTTTAAATGACAATAATACTAATCAACAATAACTGCTGACTTTTAAACGTAGCCTATTTTCTCTATTAATATTGTCATTCATTTGCATTAATTCATGAAGTACAAAGTTCACGTCGATATTCTAATCAGGGTTTTGCACAAGAAATTAATCTTTATTTTCGTGAACAAATAATCTGTTGCATCCATTAAATCAAAAACTTTGACATTTTCTGTGTAAACTGCAATAAACTGAATACATGAAGAATGAATAAAATAAATACATGCAAACACATCATTGGACTCACCTGCACTGCTGGATAAATGCAGAAGGAATGACAGAAGATAAAGTGAAATCAGACTCTTCATTGTGACTGACTGTGCTGTGATTCCAGCATTGAAAGCAAATGTGACCCTCTGAGAGTCTGATGTCCTCTTCTGCTTTAATATATCTGTCAATGAACACGATGGCTCCTCCCACACCACTGATACTGAGAGCATCATCATTATAAAGTTAAATCAGTTTCATTGATAAACATAAACCATAGAACTAATGACAATGTCATCAATGTTTGCCATCTCTTTTATTAAACATATAGCCTAGTTTGAGGTTGATCTTATTTAAGGTTTGACAGGTCTGAGGTGCATGTTTTTATGAATTTACATAATCTCATCATCGTTCAAAACCTGTATGGCTTTCTTTCTTCAATGGAACACAGAAGAAGATATTTAGAGAAATGTCTCTGTGGTTTGTGTTCATACAGTGGAAGTCAATGGGGTCTATGTTTTTTGGTTGTCAACGTTCTTCAAAATATCTTCTTTTGTGTTCTGCGGAAGAAAAAAGTCATACAGGTTTGAGGGTGTGTTGGGTGTATTAATGATGGGAGAACACATTTTGTGGTGAACTGTCCCTTTAAAGATCGTTTCAGTGTTACCTCTATAAATTGATTTAGGGTTGGAGGTTTCATTCCTGTCTAAGAGACATTTATCTGTGGTAAGGTACTAAATAACACCTTTTTTCCCCACAACGTCAATGACACTCTCCTGACCAGGACTCGTACCTCAACCCTGTAGATGACCCTCAGACATATAGAATGCTTCACGGCGCATGTGAAGAAAAGAGATGGTGTTTAGTGACACCTAGCGGCATATAAGGCAAAGACAGCAAAATAAAAACAAATGATTCTATTACAGCTTTTTCTGCAATTTTCAACTCAAGTTTTATTAACTCACCACTGGCCAAAACATGTTGAAAAAGCCTTTCTTTGAAAAAGACAAATTGATTGTTCTTAAAAATTTAAGGTAGCAAATGGTTTGAATATCTGAATTTCTTTGAAAAAACATCTTTACCCCGTTTCCAAAAACTTTCTTAATGTTTGGACAACTACATGTTAAAATGTATTTTTGCTGAAACAGCCAATAAGAAAACGTGACATGTATTTTTGTCTCATATTCATCTTATATTGACAGATTTAAGAGCCATACAGCACACAGAGAATTTTACAGCCGTAAAACTTACAGAATGCACGATATGAAAAATATGTTCTGTATATATGACTATATTTCAAATATACAAATATAACTATATTTAACTATACATATAAAACATATGGTATATAAAATGACACGTATACATAAAATAGTATCAAACTGAATGTTAACTGCAAAGGAATAAAAAATCTTCTAAATCCATTTCACTCTTTCTTGCTTTTACGCTTTGATCTAAAACAGCAACGGATTATGATGCGCCTACACGCTTCAAAGAAGATGTAGAAGACAACAGTCACAATAGTGATGAGAAAAGCAAACACGTCCAGACAGTGATACTGATACCAGGTCAGATTATGAGCCTCGACACGCAGATGTTTGGCACCTTTATTCCGCATGACAAACTCGATCCAGAAAAGCGCTTCATCCAGAGGCTTCATCGGTCTGTCGTGATGGATCCTGGACAAATGCATAGCATTCTCTTTATACCTGTGAAAAATCATGAACAAAACAAATGTCGTATTTTATCAAACGATGTTCAGTATTGAACTTCCTCACAAAATGTAAGTTCTGAACACGCGGCCTGTGTTTAGGAACGACACAGACGTTTACTCACGAGGGGTCTTTAATGACAGCGTTAAGTCCATCCGCCAGATCTCGAGTCGTCATTTTTTTGAAGTCCATGACAACAGCGGCTCCTTTGGCTTTCATGTGAGCCATGTTATCCGGCTGGTCGAGAAACAAGGGGATGCCGACCATCGGGACACCGTGATATATGGCCTCGTATATGCCGTTCGTGCCTCCATGAGTGATGAACGCTTTGGTTTTGGGATGACCTGAACCAAAAAACAACGTGCTGTGTTATTACTTATTTTAAAATGGAATATATTCTCATAACATGCGAAACGAACCCAGCAGATCGTTCTGAGGGATCCAGTCGTAGATTCTGGTGTTCGCGCCGAGTGTGTCTGGCTTCTCTCCAGCGTATCGCCATAAGACCTTCAAACATCATAAAAGATGACAACAAATCCCAACCAGACTAACATGAGAATTGCGCGTAAAAGCGATCATAATGGATCATCTATGAACCTCGCTGGACTTTTCTTGACTTAAGAGAGACACATTAAAATCCTATTAAATGAAGAAGAATGCGAAGGAACCTTCTGAGGTATCTGTGCCAGGGCGGAGGCGATCGTGTTGCTCCTCTCTTTAGTGATGCTGTTCACCATGGACCCCAGAGAGAACACCACTATCCCATCATCCCCTGAGCTCTGCACAAACTCCTCCATATCCTGTACACATCACACGTTTTTATTACAATCTCAATTCTTTTGCACTCCAACTAACCAAACACTTCATACACGTCTGAAGTTATTTATCCAGAACGTTAGCGATAGTTGTCCAACAAGCACACACTCGTCAAAACGAGAACAGGTAACATTACGCAACGCTCTTTTGTAAAAAAAGGATTCACTTCATGCATTACATATATAAGATGCCACTCCAGTGTTGCGTTTATTCATCATTTCTGCAGGCATTGTGTCAATTCCAGTTTTAACAGAAACAAACCTCAGGAATAACATTAAGTGGCCAAATACTAATGTGAAAGATCAAATTTGTGGACATTTTTTTTTTGTTTGTTTTTTTGTTTAAATTTTTTGCAAATAAAAAAGCAATATTCATGAGGATTTTGCTACATGGTGCTTTGTTGCGATGATGTTTTGTGAATTGATTCAATAAATGTTTTGGCAAAAAACATTATTTGGACAAAAGAAAAAAACAAAAATGATCATAAACACATACCCATAAAAAATACATTTAGCTGAAAATAATGTTGGAGTTGCGCCTATATAACGCAGGTCCATATTGACATCACAGTTCAAAACTTTGTTAATCGAGATTAATCGCATCCAAAATAAAAGTTTGTGTTTACATAATATATGTCTGTGTGTTGTGCCTATTGATTTTGTATTCATAAACACATACACATAAATGCATACATTTAAGAAAAATATAAAACATACAAATGAATTATTGTTTATATATTATTTAAATTATTGGTAAATATAAATACATTCCTTAATATATACATGTATGTGTGTTTATAAATACAGAATGAATGTGCGCAGTACACAGACATATATTATGTAAACACAGACTTTTATTCTGGCAGCGATTAATCGTTTGACAGCCCTAATAATAATCGAACGAGTAATACCAGCAAGCTACCGTATATGTACGCTTGCTGGGATCAAGCCCGTGACCTTCTGCAAAGCTTTTGAAAAGAAACCGGTTATAAATGTAGATGGTTCTGTTCATCTGATCATCTGTTTTCTATTAACCTATATTATTTTACAACCAAGACTTAATCAAACGGGAGCTTTTGGTGTGTTCTGGGGATCCGACCCCTCTGACGTTTGGGAAGCTCTGGCCTAAAAGCATTTCTACAAAATATTACTGTCAAAAATTGACAGATGCACCTTGGGTAATGGCTCGGCTGGGATGCAGTGGATCCCTCCAACGTATTTGAAGTTGGGAAGGAACGGCCGTGGATACTCAAAGTCCCAGTAGGTTCTGATTAACCAGATGTCAGCTTTACCCATCATGTCACAATAAGAGCTGGGTCGTCCTGCAATAAAAATCACCATCATCATCACACAACAGTTTTCAATGAATACACATTTTCCATATCATCTAAAGTTATGTGGCGAGTAATCCAAGTGCATGGATCGTTTGACTTTCAGTGTGGAGTTTTACACTCGCCTAAATATTCAGTGTAGTAGTTGTCAAACTTTCTCCACAGGATTCTGGCAAACGCATCTTGGGAAAGATAGAAGAGCGCGCTGAAGATGCGCTCATTAAAGCTCATGTTGTCCGTGAGTTTACTCATGGCTCCAGGTACATACGATGGTGGTGCCGGTATCTGGCCGCACATTCTCTCCACGGTGTGCGCGATGGAGAACCGTAACGTGTACACCAACGGTATGTTCAGCAGCTCGGCGACGATCTCGCTGCACGAGAAGATCGGGTCGGCCAGCATGACGTCATACCCCCCGCGCTGCAACTCCTCCATCAGCCCTGGCGATTTCAAAACGCCGTCACAGTACGCGAGACAGATGTCTTGGTCGATGGAGAAAAGCTGGTAGAATTTCACGTGAACCTGCAGGAGGTTCAGTTCGTCGATCTCGTACATCATGAAGCGCGTGAGGTTGTCGATGTGGTCGTTCATGTCCTGCGCGCTCACGGACACGTTGAAGTGCTGACAGGTGAAGCGATCCGAGTCTTTCGCGCCCATGAAAAGAGACGCGCTCGGCATCAGCACCGTCACGTTGTGTCCTCTGTCCATCAGCGTGTCCATCACAACCTTGAGATTGATCCAGTGGCTGGCCTCGGTGAACCAGACTAAAACATGACCACATTCCGCGGCAGGACACAACGCGAGCAGCGAAAGGAAACACGCCACGAGTCTCATGTTTTGCGGCAAGAGTTTGCGATCGTTCAGTATAATATCTGGTATAATTATTAACCTAGCAGAGCAAAGTCAAGCTTTGGATAAGTCAATAAACCGCAGAGAGCAAAGGGACAGAAAGAGCAGTGTTCGTGTAGATGCACACAACATGCCTATTTGTTAGTAAACAAAAATGACCACAAATGTGATCGTTTTCTCTGCACATTAACGTGGAAGAATAAATGATTTTAACTTTAATTAACGACCCACATGTTTGAACAAACTCACGATAACTGCTTTTAAGCTTACAAGAAGTCAAACGTTCCAAAGTTTTCCTCGGAGTGCACTTAACCAACAAGTAACGTTAGGGTGGGAAAATATCGAGACGCCTATATGTATCAAACACAATATATTCATTTTACATCATATTTTGTTTGACCAGTATAAAGCTGGCCATGTTTTAACGTTACCAGTAAACTTGCACGAATACCTGGTCCCCCTATTAAGGATTGCAGTGGACCGTTCCAATATCAGTGCGCATGCGCGAGCAGCTCGACGCTGGCTGGTTAGAGAAAGTTGGATTTAAGAGAAGTGAAAGTTCTAGATGCAGTGCGGGTACACGAGCGCAGCAAGATACAAGGTTCCCCAAAGATTCGTTTTTTTCCAGCACAAACTCAACCGCTGTCTGTCAGCGCAGCAGCTGCAGCCATGGCAACCCGTCTGCCGCCAGACACAACCCTTTCCCGGTGTTGTGTAATATTCAGCTCCCGTGAAAAACTCTTCCAATGGGCGGGGTTAGTGTTAATATTCATTGATCGTTCCGCGGTGGGCGTGGCCTTTGAGCGCAAGCGACTGGAATGGAGTGTGTTGTTATGGCGCTCTCTTCCCTAGTTTGGTGAATTATTTCGTTAAGGTAATAAAGCGAATGGTCATATGCCCCGTTTAGATATTTAGATTTAACCACATAATGTGATTAAAATGCTTAGTTTGCATGTGGATTTATAAAAACGCTTTCTCATGGCCATATGGCAATGTTTTTTACTGTGTATCTTAAGTGGATGACACTAAATGATAGGCCTACTAAATTGAATGAACACATTTCTCTTGTTTTTGGCATTTATTTTCAAGCTAAACTGGGTCCTAGTTGCTGTGGATTTTTTCTTTTCATAACTTTCATTGACTGCAATTACTCTCAAATGTGGTTCCATGTATGTGAATATTCACACTAACCCCGCCCACCGGAACAGTTTTTCACGGGAACTGAATATTACACAACACCGGCCACGGAAAATGATATGTGCCGGCCACGAACAACACAGACAGCAGAGTTAAGTGACGGCCAAAACACCTGTCAAACTTTATACGAGATAATTAAAAGTCAAAATGTGTGTTTATGCAGCGCTGCGCAGACCGATCGGCGACTCTTTGATGATGTCATTCATACGCCGATCGGTCTGCGCAGCGCTGCATATTCGGTTTTGAAAATTTTCTGGAGAGCGGGGTGGTGTTATTAACTTAATTTCGCATTGAGAAGATACAATATTTACCAATTACATTTTATTAAAATTTACACCATTCCTTGTGTTTATTTGTTTTATTAGTGAGTGTTGTGTATATGAGGTTTAATTGTTTTTCAGACTTATGGCTGGAACACACTACAAGACTTAAAATCTGAACAGATTTTTTTAAAACTAGACATCATACACTTGCAGACTTTTTGAAAGTTTCAGATAGAAACACACTAACTGATCAAATCTGCAGACTGGCACAGACAGAAAATCTGAGCAAAAGTCTTGTAGTGTATTTTAGCCTTTAGTTGTTTAAACTCGGGGTTAAATCTAAACCCAGTGCGATTTGTGAGAGATCAAAAAAGGTTCAAAAGTAATATAGTTGGTGGACTGGATCCCCATACATGAATTACTTAGGGCTCCAAATTCAGCCGCCTCCGACTAAAATGTCTTTCCTTCTTCCTTTCTCTGTAAGTTACAGCATTTTGCTTTTTGGAGTATAGATTTGCCTAATCTGATTACAGATCATCGGATTGTCAGCGTGCCATAAAAAAGTGCTCTAGAGAAGAGGGCTGCTGTCCAGACAACAATGGCCGTCCCTCCAGCCAGCGACGCACCTGCCTGCACTCTAACCGGCCTCTCCTGTCTCGCACAGATAACACTTTCTACCCTCTCGCTCTCTCGCACCCCTTCTTTAGTTGGTTGAGGGCAACTATAAGGATTTATGACCCCTCCAGGCCCGTTTTGGGAGGCGGGCCTCAGACGGAGTGGGAAAAATGTAACATGCAGCATGTGAATTGGTTTAGACGTATAAAGAGATCAGGGCTAATCGTTTGGCACCAGAGACTCTTCTGCATTCAGAGCGATTCAGGGGAGGGCAACGGAGCGCAGGAGTGAATGCATGCGAGGGGGGGGCGGCCCACGATCTGCTCTATTGTGATAACAGATTTAGGCAGAGTGTGAGGCGGCGATAAGGAAAAGCACCCTCAATAGAAGATTAAGCGCATGCTTGGAGTGGAACTGTGGAAGAGAGCTGGACACTTGGATGGAGAGGAGCAGAATGCTGCAGAGGAGCTGAAATAGATTTTGTTTATTATTTGTTATTCATTATTATTGTTTATTTATTCTAACAACGTTGGCCTTTAAGATGGAAGTCACGTGTGTATGAATGCAGGATTTATACGTTACAAAACTAAAGGTTTGAATGTGAAAATCTGGCATTTTTTTCCTTTGAAAAACGAATATTTCTAGGACACTAAAAATGAAAAACACATTTGTGAGGAAAGGTCGTATTTCTTTGCTTTTATTGATGCACACAAGATGCTTTTTGGAAGATGTAACATTCTCAGATTATGCCGGAATAACATGAATCATCAGGTTTTGCACAAACTTGTGGATCCTTGTGTGCTGCTGTCATTCAAATAAAACGGATACAAAAGCAACACAAAGAACTGTTCGTGTATTTTCTGAATCGGCTCAAATTCCTTAAAAACCTTAAATGTTCACTTTGGTTTTCTGTGTTTGGCTTTAGGATCACGGCGTGTTTGTGTTTGTGATTGTGTTAAATGTTAATTAGTAATGAGGATTTTAAGCAGCTGTCCACAGACCCTCTCTTCTGCTTCCATGATCCTAACACAGCTAAACTACATCAATATTTTTTACACATTAGGTTAAATGCAGTAGACGCCTTACTGGACTGATCCGAACATGCATATTATTTCATCTCATGGTTGAGTGCATGTCACAAAGTAATTTACATGTCATAGTTCAACATACATTTTTTTGCATAAAGAAAACTAAGCTGCATTACCATAATGACGGCATTTTATTTGAAATGAGAGTTCAATTTAATGAATTATTTACCACTGTGCATCAATACTAACATATGATTTTTCACAAAAAAGTAATTAGGATTTTTTTTAAGTATATAGTAATGAGAATGGGGATGTACACAAATCAGAATAAATCATATTAATGTGATATTATGGTCATAATATGTAGGCTTTGTTTCCTTTACGTAAAGTAAACCCAGTCTCAAACATCTATATAAATTTGATGCATTTTCCTTCTATATCATCTTCATATAAACATGTCACCTATCAGATGTCGTCTCCTATATTGAGATTTGAAAATGACACAAAGACAAACATACACACATCGTCTTTCTGTGCGCCTGATTGGACACTGGCGAGTGCGGATTTTGACTCTCTGACCTCTGCCATTAGACCAAAAGTTAAGCTGTGTTTACTATCCCCTCTCTCATGTGTCTCGGACACTTACAGGGGTCATCGCTATGGTCACACGTCTCTTAAACATCCTTAGCAGTGGACATTTATCTGACCACACCACCACAGCCAATCAGAGTACTCAGAACAGACCCACACAAACTGGTTATTGGGGGGTAAGTAAATTTGCTGAAGGTCTTTGAGTTTTCAAAGCATTTTTTATTATCAAGAGACTAATAAATTAACACAATAAATAATATATTTTTTAAGTATTAATAACACAATAATTTGATTGACAAAAAAACCCCAGCATTCTACAATTCTGAATAATAAATGCACAAAAATAATCTTTGGCGAAACATATTTTGTACACTGCAAAAACAACCTCTTACTCTTTTTTCACACTTTTTTACATTTTATTTAAATATTTACTTGTCTTGAATTCAGAAAATAAACAGAAGTTTATGCTTATATAAAAAAAAAAAAAGATTTTTGAATTAGAATGTGTTGATCATGTTTTATTTTCACCTCACTGGCAAATAGCTTTTTGTTATTTTAAGCAAGAACATCATAAATCCACATTTTGTGAGATTTCTCTGAAAGCAATACATAAAATCTCGCTTAGCTAAATATATCTAGTTTTTAGGGATGGGTATATAACTGCATTGGAAAAGCAAACAAAAACCAGAGTGAGATTTTTTTGCAGTGTGCTGTGGAGTAAATGAACTGATAGAAACTTCCAATAAATACATGCACTCCGTTTACATATAAATAATAAATATAAATAAATACAATCAAACATATTGAATTTCCAGATCCCAGGAGGTTGGACCGCCTTTAGGAATAAAACAATCTTCAGGGTTAATTCAGACAAGAAATAAAGTGAAATGAATACATCTAGTGGAGATGCTTTTAAAGTGCATCCATAATGCGTGAGCTCGAAAATGATGTAGGTTTCAGTTTTTTACAGTAAGCATCAGTACAGAATGCCAGCCTTATTTCAGTTCTGAGTTTACACAGATCAGCTGTGTCCACGTGAAACAAAAGGAAGGTGTTATTGTGAACATAAACGTTCAGAGCTCCCGGAACCCATTCAATCTTTACATCTCCATAACATGACATTCACATTTTCTTCCATTAAACGTCACAATCCACCAATATTAAGTCCACACCTCAGTTCAGCTTCATCACCATGCTTCAGAGCTGTCGCAGCTGGATCCGGGTGATGGCGGGTCGGTGTCGCTGGTCCAGTTGCGTTCTGTACGCAGGTTCTGCATGTTCCCCGCCAGCAGAGAGAGAAGAGCGGCTTGCGACTGAGCCGACGGTTCTCCACCCTGCTTGTCCAGCAGAGTCACCAGAAAGTTGATGTAGCGCATGGCCAGCCGCAGGATCTCGTTCTTGCTCAGCTTCTTCTCGGGCGGGTGTGTGGGGATGAGTTTCCTCAGCTCCGCGAAGGCTGTGTTCACGTTGTGCTGGCGCCAGCGCTCGCGAGTATTGGTGAACACCTTTCTGGTCATGATGCTGTGGTGCTGATGCTGCGGAGATACAGAGATCACGGGTTCGTACCACTGACACAGCTTTGGATAAAGTAAAAATACATTTGAAAAAATTTCAAATTTAAAAAGGGGGTACAAGTGTCTTACCTCTTTCCGTTTCCTTTGAGATCTATGAACTGTGGAACACCAGGCTGTAAATTTAGCAAATTTTAAATAAAAAAAAAAATGTTTCCGAAAGACTGCAGTGAGATATTTGCTGGGAGGTGACCGATGAGTCTCAGCTCTCTGACATCCACTGAGCTTTTCACCCAACAGAAAAGAGAGAGCGAGAAAGGGAGGATATGAGGGTGGGTTGGGCTTTGGCTTGCGTCTCGCATCTTTATAGTTGAGCTGATGTGTGACGTCGTTGGACGAGAGTTTGGGGGGTTGAGCACATCCTGAATGCTTTTACATCTGTTATTAATGCATTTAAATAGATGATCATAATGCATCATGTTTACATTCACAGCCTTTGAGGATTAAACACAAAGAAAACCCACTCTGTAATGTAAAACAAACTGCTTAGTGTGTAAAGTGAGCTTTTGGCTCAATGATTGAACAATTTTTATGCTTTGATTTTACATATGTTATATGCAAATATTTGACTGCTCAGGTAAAAAAAAAAAATGTAATACAAAATACCAGATTTAACGAATTTTGTAATTTTCCACATTATGTTTAGCTTAATTTTTTTTCACATTGCATGAAGTATGTGTAGATCCCCAAATGAATGCTCGGAATTAAAAAAATGAAACCTCTATTAAGTAAATTAATATGTAAAATTATTAAAACCACTAAAATGATGGCCCGGAAAATATTCAAATGAAAAAAAAACTTGTGCAGCAATATTAAAAATAAACAAATAAGCAAAAAAATTAATAAAATGACAAAAGCATCGTAAAATTAACTCAAATTAACATAAAAACTATAATATCAACAAAATCTTATATTAACACAAATATGAATAAAACTACAAGTAAATTAAAGCACTTAAATTGTTTAAGTGCACATAAATTACATTTGAACTAAAATTAGAACTGAAATAAAATAAACTATCAATATTAAAAATAAATAATAAATAAAATTACAAAACCAAAATTGCAAAAAAACTAAACAAATATAAAAACAAATGCTTATTCAAAATATATGAACATCCCATAGACTGCACGCTCAACTTTTCTTGACTATTCAAAGTAAACTTATTTCTTATGAACTCTAACAAATACACTGCTGTTGTATAAACCCGCGTGTTTCTTTTGTCGGGATGCTGGACATCCACCTGCTAACAGATCTATGACAGCGACTCTATCCAATAGTGAAGTGACATCATAATGAAAGCTCTTCCTCTGATTGGACAAAAGAAATCACTGCGTATATTCACTGTGACAGAGTAATAATATGTCTTTTGTCTGAATGATGGTAATCTTGTTTCGTATGTCCTGGGGCTTCATATAAATGACTCTGGGTTATGACAGGGGCAAGCTTGTGGATCAGTACATTCTTTGGGGCCCTGAAGGGTCCCTGAAGTCGCAGAGCTCTCTTCTCGCCTCCCTTTCGCACTTCTATCCGGCCCCCAGATCAAAAGCTGCCGTCTCGCTGCTGCAATAGTTTCTGTTCTCCTCCAAACCGTCGAGTGTTGTTTTTAGATGCACGCTGCTGTGTTAAAAGTCTCTCTGAGAATTGTGAGGGATTTGCATAATGGGATTATGGAGGGATTAGGAGTCAGGCAGAGGACGGAGAAGCTCGGAGGGGTTTCTTAGGACTCGACTGAATTCACCACCCTATTCATATACAGACCCACTGCTCCACACACCCTGCACCTGCACGGACGCCTTTCAGAGCTGCCAAAAACTTGAGCGAAAGACCCATGTTCTCTCTCCGAAACCAAACTCAAACCCAAACAACTTTTCAATATTCTCTACCTGAGCTCGCAATCACACGGGATCCTGCAGGAAGGACCAATGGGACCTTATTAAAGGGATAGTTCTGTCACAAATGACTCATTCTCTTCCAAACCTTAATTAAGTAAATTCACATGTAAAATTATTAAAACCAACAAAATGATTACCCGGAAATAAAGTAAAAGTAAATTAAAAATAGAACTAAGATAAAAACGGAGAAAACCTGTGCAGGCAATATTAAAAATAAACAAATAAGCAAACAAATAAATGACAAAAGCACATACCAAAATTACAAAAATTAACATAAAAACTATATCAACAAAAGACACAAATATTAATGAAACTACAAGTAAATTAAAGCACTTAAATTGTTTAAGTGGAAATAAATTACATTTGAACTAAAACTAGAACTGAAATAAAATAAACCTATATATCAATGTTAAAAATAAATAAATAATAAAATGACAAAACAAAATAAAAAGTACAAATATATATACAAACTAAAAAATGCATGAAAACTAAAAATATAAAAACAGAAGCTAATTTATAACATTTATAATTCAAAATATTTTACATATCACATAGACTGCACGCTCAACTTTTCTTGTCTATTTAAAGTAAACTTATTTCCTATGAACTCTAACAGATACACTGCTGTTGTATAAACCCGTGTGTTTCTTTTGTCGGGATTCTGGACTTTAAATATATAACAATACTTTTAAATATTCTCTAGCTGAGCGTACAGTCACACGGGATCCTGCAGGAAGGACAAATGAGACCTTACTAAAGGGGTAGTTCACAAAAAATGAACCTTAATTAAATAAATTCATTTGTAAAATGATTAAAACCATGAAAATGATTACCCGGAAATAAAGTAAAAGTAAATTAAAAATAGAACTAAAATAAAAACGGAAAAAACCTGTGCAGCAATATTAAAAACAAACAAATAAATAAAATGACAAAAGCAAATACCAAAATTACAAACATTTACTAAAAATTACATCTCCTAAATTAAAGTTACACAAGAATTACTCATTCTCTTCCAAGCCTGCATACATTTCTTTGTTTGGTTGAACACAAAGAAAGATATTTGGAAGAATGTCAGCATTGACATTTCTTGGCCTCCATTGACTACCATAGTAAGAAAAATTACAATGGTAGTCAAAGGTGCCCAAGAACTGTTTGCTTTCATACATTTTTCAAAATATCTTCTTTTGTGTGTAACAGAACAAAAAATACATACAATTATTTTTATGATAGTCAATGATGTCCCAGAAACGTCACTTGCTAACATTCTTCCAATTACGTTTCTTTGTTTTCAACAGAACCAAAATATTGTACAGGTTTGGAACAAGTCGAAGGGTGTAAATCATGACCGAATTTTCGCAATTACTCTTAGACAGGATTATTACATGACGACACAAGTCTACAAGTCTTTTGCTTCTCAGTCCAGTAATGTCACATAATGAGAATTATCTCCAGCTGTTCTCTGGTTTGTGATGACATTAAAATCTGCAGTCAAGTCAAAAATTGCCACTCGTATGAATTCATCACATTTTTGTTAAATCAGATTATTTGAGTATTAAGATACTGTTGATAGTGCAATAATGGAGGCGATAGATTTGACCTAATAGTGTTTAATAAAAAGAACAGTCAAAAGACATTGGATTTGAACAGCATGCTACTTTCTCACCCTTCTTTTGTTCTATCTGAAAGAGCGTTCTGATCGCAGGCTGTTAGTGTCCCATTACTGTCTGTGTTTATTGCTTTTGGACACACGTATTTACCCCGCGTGTCTCTGTGTCCAAACACTGCCCAGTGTGGCTGTTTCAGATGCTTTTGTCCAGGCAAACAGCGTCAGTTCCCCCAAGTGAATGCTGAAGGTTTAACAGTTATTTATAGAGGCTATTTGAAGTCTGAAGGTGGCCAAGGCACAATGGCATACAGAGAGAGAGAGAGAGAGAGAGAGAGAGCGAGAGATGTCCTGTGGGAGCTCATTCCAGCGAGGGGCTGCAGTCGAGACTGCTGGAGCGCTGAGATAAGACCACCACCAACCCCCCCATCACTCTTTCTGTCTCTCTCTCTCTCTCTCTCTTTACGCTGTGGCTTTTCTCTCTGTTCTGAATGTCAGTGATAAGAAGATCGTGCCGTAATTGAATGGCCATCTTTTTATCACGCTCATTTAAAAAAATAGCGAGGGGCTGGAAATGTGTTGGAGATAGATAGCGACTACCCCTCATCATCCGAATCAGTACCTTGGAAAACGTTTTTAACACCAATTAATTGTGATTTATTCCGTTCGTGTACCGTAAACCCGGATAAATTGGCAAAACTGGTTGCCTCAATTTTTTTTACTCTCAAATTTTAATCACGGTTAACTTAACGTACTTAGTAAATGTGACTTAAATATTTAATTCATCCTTTTCATGAAATTAAGTAGACAGAACTCATAAAATAAGTACACAAAGTTGCATTTTTAAGTAAGCTAAACTCATTTTTTTAAACATATTTCTTAGTCTCAATATGCTTAAATCAAACACCTTACCTCATGCAACCCATAATGAGCAAGACAAGACTGATCTCAGAACTGGCATTAGCACAGTCATTGCTCACTGACATGTCACATGTTTCATGTGGCCTCCCACATGCACCACTCTTCTGAACAACGGTCACCACAGAACTGAAAAATATGTTAAACTCTTCTACATATCCAAGATAAGTGAACATTAAACACTAACACGTCTTTAACTTAAAACACATACAATAATCATATTTTTACATTTATTGTCCTAATGCAGTCTGACGCAAAGCATGCTGGGAAATGGAAATCCTTCTCGACCAATTGTGTTGAGTTAATGTGTTTCAATTAAGTAAATTGAACAAGGAGCAATTTTTTTTTTTTGAGTTTTAGTCAAAACTTCAAGTTAGTCAAATGTAATCATCATACTTTACTCAAAAGTAAAAATGTGTTTCAGGAACTTAAAATAATTAAGTAGCACTTTTTCATAAAATGAAGCTTACATTACTTAATCTGTTTGATTATATTAAGCATTTGGGTTTAGTGCAGGTGTGCGGTGACAGCGGGATCTACTCTAAATCAACTCTATGACGGTTTTAACAGAAAAGCGGTGTCATTTGTATTGTTTGTCAGTACCGCGTTGTGTACGAGCTCTGTCATTCAGATGCATCTTTAACACCTGCTTCTGTGTACATACTGTAAAACTATAAAACACACGCTCGCTCTCAACTGCAGGTCAAAGGCCATCAGACCTAAAGCTTCAATGAAAGAACCATTTTATAAAGTTACATTTGTACTTTTAAAGTAAAACTAATAACGTGTAATTCTGATCAAAAAAACTAACGTTTACTTGTAATTCTACTAAAAAATCTGTATCTAATTAAAACTGATAAAACGTGTAATTCTAACAGAAAAGCTGGCAAACAGATTAAATGTATAAATATAACTGATGAAAACTCACTTTTTCCCATTTTAATTGTATTCGGAACAGACAATATCATGCTACACTTAAGTTTTCACATTACTTAAAAACTGTGAAATTATATCAGTACATCTGTTAATATTAAATTATATCGGTTTTAACATTTAATATTAAACTAAAGAATTTAAGGAACATATAAGTAAGTAACACAACATACAATCACATATATAATACATAAACACTCAAAATGAAACGTATCAAATAAAAACTCAGAAGATGAGTTACTGTTTTAGAAAAATCTCAGTCTGGTCTGTCCATCGTTCCTGCCTGGAACTCTCTCACACAGCAGTTTTCCTCTCTTACACAGCGGAGGCACTAGAAACACACGCACGCACACACACGCACGCACACACGCACGCACGCACACACACACACACACACACACACACACACATCTTTACATCACTAATACTTTTAGAATTCAGTGATGTACTTTTTTTAAAATAACACAATGTATGTTTTTTTAAAGTTGTGTTTCCCTTTCATTTTGACTGTCTTTATGAAGTTTAACATGCTGAATACGAAAATCGACGGTACTCACAAAATAAACAAAAAAATACTTTCACACATTTATACATTTCGGTATTATTACTCGTACACAGAAATGACATGGTACTGGTATAACACTGACACAGTTACTAAAATGAGTTGTCCAAAACGTCCTGAGTGATGGTTTTTGTCTTTTATGACTAATACTGTCCTTACAAACTAAGTTCCAGACTTGGTCACCCATCATCAGAATTTTCTGACAGTGACAATTGGAAAAT
>NC_079891.1:34227059-34323037 GCF_024868665.1 Triplophysa rosa | reverse complement strand
ACGGTCATATTTCTGCAGTGTTTATCACAGGATATTCTTTTGTTTAATATTCCTGTTATATTCTTGTGGTACTTTGTGGTTTTACGGTCATATTTCTGCAGTGTTTATCACAGGATATTCTTTTGTTTAATATTCCTGTTATATTCTTGTGGTACTTTGTGGTTTTACGGTCATATTTCTGCAGTGTTTATCACAGGATATTCTTTTGTTTAATATTCCTGTTATATTCTTGTGGTACTTTGTGGTTTTACGGTCATATTTCTGCAGTGTTTATCACAGGATATTCTTTTGTTTAATATTCCTGTTATATTCTTGTGGTACTTTGTGGTTTTACGGTCATATTTCTGCAGTGTTTATCACAGGATATTCTTTTGTTTAATATTCCTGTTATATTCTTGTGGTACTTTGTGGTTTTACGGTCATATTTCTGCAGTGTTTATCACAGGATATTCTTTTGTTTAATATTCCTGTTATATTCTTGTGGTACTTTGTGGTTTTACGGTCATATTTCTGCAGTGTTTATCACAGGATATTCTTTTGTTTAATATTCCTGTTATATTCTTGTGGTACTTTGTGGTTTTACGGTCATATTTCTGCAGTGTTTATCACAGGATATTCTTTTGTTTAATATTCCTGTTATATTCTTGTGGTACTTTGTGGTTTTACGGTCATATTTCTGCAGTGTTTATCACAGGATATTCTTTTGTTTAATATTCCTGTTATATTCTTGTGGTACTTTGTGGTTTTACGGTCATATTTCTGCAGTATTTATCACAGGATATTCTTTTGTTTAATATTCCTGTTATATTCTTGTGGTACTACTGTCATATTTCTGCAGTAATGTCTGTTAAAGCTGATTTGTCTGTTGTATTTTTGGAGGATGTTGTGGTATTCCTGTTATAATTTGTATAATTTGCTTGTGATTTTTACAAGCATACAAGTCACGTTAATCTTAAAATATGAAGTTCACTAGTAAAATAATTTTATTCATTGGAATATGCTGGAGCTTGAATAAAATTCAGCATTCAAATAAGACACAATACTACATATTATATACGTTTATTTACAATGTGAAAATCATAACTCATTATTCCCTACAAACTATAGGGTAAATACAGTGAAATTAATAAAATGTTTAACACAAAATTAAAGTCTCACAACAGGCTTGGTGCTTTATCTCATTTCTTGAGAACTGCCTTTTTCAGGAATCTTGTATTCAGGGCAAGAACATCTCTCCTTTCCTGTAAAAAAACAGTTAAAGAAAAAAAATTGATAATCAAATAATTGCCTCAAATGTTTTTGTCTTTTTATAGTCCAAATCCAAACTGTTGAGTTCCGAAGGCAAGAGTTTAAGAAGTAAAATGTGTAAATGTATGAGTCCTCTGATAATTTCACTGTTTATTTACTTAAAATCTTACTCATGTTGGTAACGTTATTAATTTACCTACTGAAAAATAAATGTTATCATGGGCATTTTGTTTTAGTTAGGTGGATATCGTGATGTATCGTTATAGGATTCTCAAGCAATATACATTTTATTGCTACATTGTGATATTATTGGTATCGTGAGCCATGTATCGTATCGTATCTTGAGGTACCCTGGGATTCCCACCCCTAATGTCAGATACAGTATTTTTTTAAATTATTTTCAGATGTACAATGTTCAAAACAAAGTGGAAAAAACTAAGGGAAAAGGAAAGAATAAGTGACGCCAAAAATAAAAGAAACAATCAAAACCAAAACAAGCCTAATATCTAATAACCACTAACTAAACTGATTATCAAAATGTTGGACAATAATAATGAGTTGAGTGATGTGGTGTGCAGTTATATTTCATTCTGTGTTGAGAATGTGATTGATGCTAATAAATAATAAGGCTTGGTTTAATGTAGAATTGGAAAACCTTCTTGAGAAAAAACGAGTAGCTGTTGGTGATAAAGTTGCTTATTCTATTATTGAGAAGGAAGTAAGCAGCTATAGAGGGTATGGACGTGTCGTCACTTAATCACGTGAGGATGTCGGAGCGCGCCCCCGTGGGTGACAAAACACTCAGCAAATGACTGCTTACGATATCAGAAAATGCAATTCCGCGCAACATTTCAGTTTCCAGGAACACCTGATTCCTTTGTAAGTCGTAGTGAAGCCGTAAGGATCACGGTCAAGTCCAGCTGCTTGTACGTTCAGCAAATAATTGTGTGTTTTAGTCCTGTTTTCTTTCTTTCTCCTATTCTCCTCAGCAATTTTGCTGGGTGTTTTGCCACCCAGGGGAGCGCGTCCCAAGACATGTTCACGTGGGAAAGTGACGTCAATGCATACCCTCTATAGGCAAAGCGTAATTGACCCTTCGCAAGGCCCGCCCCCTTTTGTTATGTCCGACATCGCCAAAGCGATCCCACTACAATAAAGAATATTTATAGTGAAATAATACTTTCTGGAAAGAAAGGTCGCGTACTTTCAGCCAAAAGCAATAAGAAGGTCTGCAATATGCATTTGAAGCATAAATTCGGGTTCTGAAAGTGACTTGGAATAGAGTAAACAAAATAAAGATCGAAGCTCATCAGATCATAAAAACTGAAAGCACTGAATCAATCTGGCGATCGAGAATCACTACAATTTTTTTTAAAATTTTTAGAGCACTTCATGCTTCCTTCTGCTGACAAGCTTTATGGAGATGCTGATTTCATTTTCCAGCAGGACTTGGCACCTGCCCACACTGCCAAAGGTACCAAAAGCTGGTTCAATGACCATGGTGGAACTGTGCTTGATTGGCCAGCAAACCCGCCTGACCTGAACCCCACAGAGAATCTATGATGAGAGACACCAGACCCAACAATGCAGATGACCTGAAGGCCGCTATCAAAGCATCCTGCTTGGGCTCTCATAACACCTGAGCAGTGCCACAGGCTGATTGGCTCTATGCCACGCCACATTGATGCAGTAATTCATGCAAAGGAGTCCCAACCAAATATTGAGTGCATAGAAATGAACATACTTTTCAGAAGCCAGACATTTCTGTTTAAAATATCCTTTTTTTATTGATCTTACGTAGTATTCTAATTTTCTGAGACACTGAATTTTGGGTTTTCATTATCTGTAAGCCATAATCATCTAAATTTCAAGAAATAAAGGCTTGAAATATTTCACTCTGTGTAATTAATCTATATAATATATGGGTTTCACTTTCTGAAATGAGTGACAAAAAATATTGACATTTTTCATAATATTCAAATTTTGTTTAGGTGTGCGTGTGCGTGTGTGTGTGTTCTGGTAGATACTTTAGTCCACACTACAGTATAGTAGGTGGCGTTAATGCAGTTTAACGTTGGATGCCACCCCGCCATAAAACAAAAAAGAAGAAAATAAAAGTCAAATATAACACGCATTTACAATTAGGGATAAGATTAGGAATAAATGTTTACATATTAAACTGTGTGGCTGTGAAAGTCTGTTTTAGGTTGTGGTAAGCCTATAAAAATGAAAAACTTATTTTCAAATGCTATATTTAACAATAAATTGTGATAGACAATCATTTTTTTCTTTATTTGTTAGTTTCTTTATTCCTTTGACAAGATCTCCCAAGCAGGCCCGGATTAAGAATTCAGAGGTACATTAATATATCTGATAAATAAAAATAATAGTTCATTACGCTTTATATTATTTGCTGGTGAACTATTATTATTTTTATTTATCAAATATATTCATTTTTCAGATTGGTAAAAAATATTAAACAAAAAGGAATTGAAACAATAAGGAAAATGAAGTTGACTGAATACAATCTCTTACAATCTCTTTAAAACAACTCCAGTTTTAGTTTAGTCTTCATTTAACACAAACTTGTTTTCACTGAAAACATAAAAGCAATAATATACTGTGTAAGCTAAATCATTGTTTATCGTGGATTTTAAAATAAATAAAATAACTCAAGTGTGACTTTTATTTCAAAACTGGCGTTTGTGTGACGTCACTGAGGTGAGACGCATGATCGCAGACGCTTCGTAGATCGCGAGTGTCACCAAAGCGGATTAAAAGGCAAAAATAACAACCATCCTTCTTTAATATGCATGAATAATGTATTATCTAAAGTTGTAACGCTTGTATAAATGTTATTTGGTTAACTTTAGCGTGATGGCTGATGATATTGAAGCAGATGACATGTGATTGTGGACACTGAAATCTGACGTGGTTGATTGATTCTGTGTTGAAATTCTTCGGATTTGGTGAGTTTATCATGTTCATCTTTTTGGGATTAAGTGTTAACACATTGTATTGATGTTTAAAATTGTTTTTTTTACAAGTTGCATATGTTTAGTGTTCATATAAAATGTGTGTATTGTATTTCTGAAGAGCTAAAAAATAATGCTAACCATCAGAATATCATCAATTATGTAAATATTTATATATTGAGTGACAAATTCCCTCTATTTGAGTTCATGTATAAAAGATATGTCCAGCATGATGGTGAATAATTGACCTGATCATTAATTGGTGTTTATATGCACAGGCCATGTTTTTATGAGATTGAACTAAAATGTGAACCTGAGATGGCGAGCCACCCACATAAAGAACCCTGAGAGAGACGAGAAGAAGAAATTCTGCAATTCATCAAGTGATAAGTGCCTTATCTTTCATCACCAGTGGAAATCATCCCTACCTAGTGGTATTTTCCACCAATTATCTCACCGCTGAGAATCTCATTGAATGTTGCTCTGTTGAACATTTAGTACCTCTTACATTTGCACTCATACAACCAGTGAATTTAATATTCATTGTATTCATATGATTTATCATTTGGGACTAAAAGGACAATTTTCTGCCACACGTGTGCGCCTTTGTTCAATGGTCTGAAAACTGTTTCACACATGTGACTTGAGTCGAGTTTGTACGGTTTCTGTGGAATTAATTTGTTTTGTAATCTGTTTATTGATTTTTTTCTTCTGTGGGTTAAAGGTCTTCGATTAACCAAGTTAGGGTCAAAGCTACAAACACCTCATAGGAATAAATAGAATCAAACTTCAATCAGAACCACAAAACCATAAATCATTTTGACAAATTAAATAGTAACGTAGATTAATAAACTATAAATAGGTGTAATTAAATGTAATAACTGAAAACTACCTCAAAAATCTGAATTTCTCCCCCCCAAAAAAAGAAAGACAAGAGACATTGCTTGTTGTTACTTAATTATTGTCATCTGTTTTTATAATTACATCTCAATTTTCATTCAAAGTAAAAGAAACACAACCCAAAAGTCATTTTCCTAGTCTGTTTTTTAAGTTTAGGTGTTTTTTTGTTTTGTTTGTTTTGCCCTCTGTAGCGAACCTAGTGTTACCATTGGTCCATTGAAGGGTATCCCATCCTTCAGATACAAACAAGAAGAAAAGTGTAACTACAGTGAAGCGTGAAGGCTACAATCTCTATATAAATACCCCTGGTGTGCGGCTTATTTATACACTTCTATGTCATATTTGATTGTTTTTCATTTGCATTTTTTGTGCTTGGTCTCTGCTGTGATAAAGACGCGTACATTTTCATGGCTATGCAGCTGTTCTCAAAAATCAGTGACTGTCCATTTAACACAAACTATGTGAAATAACTGAATCCAAAAACCATAAAAGTAGAACTGTGTTGGAAAAAAATGCTGATCTACAGGGGACGATCATATTGTAATGATAACCAGTATTATTTTATTCATGATCAGACACATTTAAAATATGATGGTGCTCTGACAGTTGGCTCACATGGATATCTTCACAACACAGTGTCATAAAGTCAAGGCAACCAATCGGTGTCCCGAAATCTTCATGAAAAGCCACTCCCTAGCAACCGCACGGAGTACCTAAGCAACAGTTTACCAAGAGCTTTATCTCTGCATCAGAACATTGCAGACACGTGGAGGTTGGTTCGTTTCACTCGTAGCTTGTAGTAACATCATTTGTCAGCAGCCAAGCCACTTCTTACCATCCAAACAGAGCACATTAGCAACCGTTTAGCAAGACCCATATCTCTGCATTAGAACATCGTAGAGACATGGGGGTTGGTTTGTTTCACATCTTGGAGTATCATTGTTGGTAGGACCCAAACCACTCCCTAGCATCCTAAAACAGTACCCTAGCAACCGTTTGTCAAGACCTACATCAGAACATTGCAGGGACAGGGAAGTGGGCCCTTTTAACTCCTGTTAGCAAACAGAAAGGAAAATGATATGTGTGTGAAAGCATGCATTGTCCTTATGAAGCAATACTGACCATCTCTGTCTTTTTTCTGGGTGTGGGGAAGTATCATCTATCGTGGATGTGTTAGTCTGCGAGCCCTGAGCCTAGACGACAACTGCAAAGGTGCCTTAGAGGCCTTAAATCGCTCAAACTCCGGAATTACTGCTTGCAGCTATATTTATTATGGGTTCGAGTGCGACGCGCTGAAACGTACTTACTTTTTCTTTTTAAAGCAGGCAGTGAAAACCGAATTCACAGAGATTCTGAACCAACTAATAAAAATACTATAAAATATAAAAAATGCTATTTGTAATGTTTCTTATCTTAATAGAGAATTATAAACGGCGGCAACGCGAATTGGGCGGCACGATTACCTATCCTTGATTTCAGCTGGGTTGGTTGAATGTCAACAGTCCTCCTGAACCCAGGCTAGAGAAATATTCAACAAGAGGTTAGCTGACTACAAAAGCTCATCTATGAAGCATTTGTATTAAGATACTGTTGGGTCCCAAAGTCTGAAACGACCAATAAAAATACTATTAAAAAAATAAAAATACTGTTTCTAATATTCTTATATATAATATCATATTTATTATAATATAATTTAATAGAGAATTATGAATCATATTATTAATGTATCATTTGAGCTAAAAATGCATTAATTGCAAAATGTTTCTTATTTAAAATGTGTGTGCAATATAATTTATAAATGAATAAATATGAATAAAAATAATTTCTTCAAGCACTTGGTGAGGAAATCACGGCATTCTTAGTTATGCATGTTCTCTTCGTGTGGCACACTAATGTTGTTGTGTGGGTTTCTCACCTCTGGATAAACTGGAGTCCAGCTTGGGTTCTTTGCCCTTTTTGGTCTCGTGTCCATGAATCATCTCATACGCCAGTGTGCCAAGAGACCAAACCGTTGCTAATTCTGCGTAGTATCTGTCGGCCTTCAGGTTTTCACGGTCCATGGCTCGTCCGGTTAACATAGTTAAGAGATCATCACAGCACACAAGTGCTCACGCTTACCTTTGAATCGGCTGATTTCATAGACGCTGGTGATGTGTTTTTCATCGCCAAAGAGACTTAATTTCAGCGTTGTGGTCTTCTCTTCTATGAAGAAGTTTGTGTCGAAGACCTTCTCGTGAAATACACCGTGGTCCAGGGAGTGTTTAACTCCTTCAGCTGCTCAAATGGTTCTTCCCATGTAGATCATACATGGAATCAAATGGAACTGAAAAACACACAAAAGAAAGATGTAAATATACACAATGCTAATTGTCCAAAATGAATCCCACAAATACAATGACAATGTATCATTACACGTGGACTCACCTTTAGTCGGCTCGGTCAAATCCACCTCAGGCTGAGGTTCGGCCACGACTGGTTCACCAGGCCCTCCGTTCCTCTCAGCTCCTTTAAACGCCTGCAGTTTCCTTCTGAAGAATACATTTTAGTAAGGAACCCGGCAGACTGCGGTTCATCGTGTCCTCAGGGACGTTTGTCGCTCCAACAGCCTTCTGGGTCGAGATGTTTGACATTTGTTGTGAGTATCGAAGTAAACACAGTAAGTTTGTTGACTTCGGTCAGTGCTCGGATGATATCGTGCCGAACGCTGCGATTGTCACAGAACAACTGAATATTCGATGCTCAGCGCGTCTTTATATAGCCTCTGAGATGACGTCATAACGACATGTTATCAGCGCTTCGAACTTGTGCTTAAAGTGATAGGAGCCGTTTTCTTCATAGACGCTGTGAAACTAAGTATTTATGTTTATGGTTTTCAAGTTATGATGGTTTTAGTTTGCTGTTTGATGTGGAATTACTTTACTCGTATGAAGGCTTGACATGCGCCAAACGTGAAGATGTGAACTCGCTCCGGGTGAAGGAAATGATGCGAATTGGGCGGCACGATTACCTTTCCTTAATTTCAGCTCGGTTGGTTAACTCTACCTCAGGATGCCTCTTTCTGGCTCAACAGATCACATTTCAATATTAATCAAAACGCTATATATATATATTTTTTTTAAGATTTATCTTTGGCGTTTTTTGCCTTTATTTGACAGAGAGAGACTCTTTTCAGAGAGGACAGGAAGCAAAGTGGATGAGAGAGAGGGGGGGTAGGGTCGGGAAAGGACCACGAGCCGGGACTCAAACTCTGGTCGCCCAGGACTCACCGGCGCCACATGTCGGAGCACGAACCACTCGACCACCTGGCTCCGACACAAAATGCTATTTTGTTCTTGTTTTATCCAGTCTACATTGATCTATGTGTTAGGGCTCAAAAAATAAAGCATGTGAAAAATGACACTTACTCTTCTGCCAGCAGATTTTCGAGTCATCATAAAAGCTCCTTCGAACATCTGCTTTTCATTTACTTGATACGTGGAATCAAGTGGTGCTAAAAAATATACAAAAGGAAAATGTTCATATACTAAATGAATTCCAATAACAGTGACATTAGCTGGGGTTTGACTGGCAGGGTCACGTTTGTCTAACAGTTTATTTATAATCAAATAAATAAAAATACAATGACGATGTATCACTGAAAGTGGCCTCACCTGTAGTTGGCCCAGGTAACTCGACCTCAGCCGTGTGTCCCACATGAAATGGACGTGGGACGGGCTCAGACACGTCTGGGTCTGATGGGCCTGCAAACCATGTCACAGATTGAAATCACATGGAAATGAATGCTTGAAATCAAACTTTGATGCTCTCGATGTCATCATTACGTTATTAAGACTTTAGGCTGGATTACACAGACAGGGTCACGAATGACAAGACTTCTTGGTGTTTCACGTTCATGGTTTCAGATGTTCAATGTTCAACTGTATATTATATTATTCTTTACCTTCCTCGACTCCGTTTATCCACTCATGTGCCATCAATTCCTTCAGACTCATTCTGTGCAGTGGATTTCTCTGCAAGCACTCGCTGATGAAGTCACGACATTCTGAGAGAGAATTTACAGAAAGTGCATCAGTTATGCATCTCATGTTCTCTTCGTGTGGCACACTAATGTTGTTGTGTGTGTTTCTCACCTCTGGATAAACTGGAGTCCAGCTTGGGTTCTTTGCCCTTTTTTTTCTCGTGTCCATGAATCATCTCATACGCCAGTGTGCCAAGAGACCAAACCGTTGCTAATTCTGCGTAGTATCTGTCGGCCTTCAGGTTTTCACGGTCCATGGCTCGTCCTGTTAACATAGTTAAGAGATCATCACAGCACACAAGTGCTCACGCTTACCCTTGAATCGGCTGATTTCATAGACGCTGGTGATGTGTTTTTCATCGCCAAAGAGGCTTAATTTCAGCGTTCTGGTCTTCTCTTCTATGAAGAAGTTTGTGTCGAAGACCTTCTCGTGAAATACACCGTGGTCCAGGGAGTGTTTAACTCCTTCAGCTGCCTGTTTGACTAGGCCCCGAGCCTCGGCTTCATGTAGGCGACCACCGCTGTTCTTGACGTATTTCTCCAACCACGTGGAGGGATTTTCATACACCAGGACGATTTTTCGTTGTTCCTCGAACCAGCGATGCAACTGCTGAACGTGCTGGCTTCTCTGTCGTCATGACAACAATACATTCAGAGCCACTTCATCAATTAACCTCCAGACATATATAAACATTCATAGCAGTGCTGTGAATCAGCACAACAAATGCAAGACATAAATTATATAGCAAGAAAAAAAACTAATTTTAATCTTTCATGGCATAAGTCACATTTCAATATTAATCAAAACGCTAATGTTTTTTTTGACATGTTTAATTCAGTGTAGACTGCTATACATCGGATCGCCGAGTTGCCACAAAAGATCCATTGCGCAGCTTCTTCCCATGTAGATCATACATGGAATCAAATGGAACTGAAAAACACACAAAAGAAAGATGTAAATATACACAATGCTAATTGTCCAAAATGAATCCCATAAATACAATGACAATGTATCATTACACGTGGACTCACCTTTAGTCGGCTCGGTTAAATCCACCTCGGGCTGAGGTTCGGCCACGACTGGTTCACCAGGCCCTCCGTTCCTCTCAGCTCCTTTAAACGCCTGCAGTTTCCTTCTGAAGAATACATTTTAGTAAGGAACCTGGCAGACTGCGGTTCATCGTGTCCTCAGGGACGTTTGTCGCTCCAACAGCCTTCTGGGTCGAGATGTTTGACATTTGTTGTGAGTATCGAAGTAAACAGTAAGTTTGTTGACTTCGGTCAGTGCTCTGATGATATCGTGCCGAACGCTGCGATTGTCACAGAACAACTGAAGATTCGATGCTCAGCGCGTCTTTATATAGCCTCTGAGATGACGTCATAACGATATGTTATCAGCGCTTCGAACTTGTGCTTAAAGTGATAGGAGCCGTTTTCTTCATAGACGCTGTGAAACTAAGTATTTATGTTTATGGTTTTCAAGTTATGATGGTTTTAGTTCATGTTTGCTGTTTGATGTGGTGCTTAACTCGTATGAAGGTAACCCTGGTAACGTTGCTGTGCATTAATAAACATATGACGCTAATGGTAGGCTAATATTATACTACTAGTTTATGCAAAATCCGTAGAGCAAAAAATAGTTTCATGTGCAGTATATCAGTATATTATAATAAACATATTTCGTTAATTTCAGTATTTTTTTACTTTGTGCATACTGTTCTCTCAAATGTTTCCTAACAATTCACACTGGAAAAGTGCATAAAATAAAATGGAAGATAACAAATTGAAAATGTCTTTAAACACAGTTTGGATGCATGTTAACACCACCGGACACAGATGGCTGATAAACACGTTTGTTTTAAGTTAGCCACTATTTCACAGAACAAATAACTCTACATCACATTTGACAATCACATTATACAACTCTGGAATCTGAATATTGAGAAAACTTGAGTCCATTCACTCACAAAATAAAGTCTTTATAATATTTAATAATATAATAATTTTGACCCATTCAATGTATTTTGGGATTTTACTAAAAAATGTTTCTGTGCTACTTAAGACTGGTTTTGTGATCCAGGGTCACAAATATGTTTTTTGTGTTGTTGTTTTTTTCTTCATACAGTAATTAAGTTTATTTTAAAAATCTAGTACTTTTCCATTTCTTAAAGAAAAGATCCTTCATAAAAGAAAGTACTGCATTTTAATGTACTGTACATCAGTATTAAAAGCTAACATTTATGAAATGTAGTGGAGTAAAAAGTATGATATATGCTTTATAATGTAGTGAATTATTTTTTTCCCGAAGAAAAAACATTCTGATAAAATACAGATATTTAAAAATGTACTTGAAAGTAAAAATACTTAAGTACAATACTGCTTCTGATTGGATCTCTTTCCCCTCATTAATAGTTTTATTTTGTTTTTATTAGTTGGCAAATGTATTTAAATATGTATTCATCAGATTATTTGTTACTTCAGTGAAAGCATGTTCTAAAGCATCTTGTTGACATTTCTGTTTTTTGGGCATCCTCTGTCCCCCTCTTCCTACAGTAGGCTACCTAGCTACACACGACCCTCACACCCTAATCCAAAACTGTGTTTTCCTCCTGGCTGATTTTCTACTGTAGGCTATTAGAGAGTGATAAAGTCAATGATTTTTGAGTTGTTTTCTTGTTTTATGGCTTTTATCTGGCAAATGAGTGTTTGAGACTTTGGGTTCAGCATTCTTATCAAAGTGTGATCGTCCCCACTCCCCAGTCAAGTCATGTCGACCAGTCAATCAAGTTGTGTTTTTTATGGCCTGTCAGTCTTGTTGGCAGTTATGTTTTATGACCTGTTGTTGTACCCCCAACTACACCTGGCAACACAGCCGGTGTGAAAGCCGTCTGCTGGGGCTGCGTTGATTAAATGAAATGTTTGTGCACGTGACGTTTCTTCTAAAAGTGAGTTGGTTCCAGGTTTAAGACTTTTATCTGACGAATGATGAAAGTGTTTGAGACTTTGATGTCTGCATTCTTATCAATGTGCCGTTTCTCATTTGATCTTTTTCATAATGTTTTCATACGTTTTTCAGCTTTATTTTCTTACTGTACACTTCTAACATCACTTGCATGGTTACTTATTTCTCGTTTTTAGTTATAATTGTTCAGATGACCTTTGTTTGAAATAATTGTTTGATTTTGTACAAAAGTCTAATTCTTAAGTTTTGACCTGTTCATTGTTTTGAGTTCTTGTTGAATTGTCTTATTTCCCTCACTGATTTATCCAAAATGTCTCTTTAATGCTGGTAAGATCAGCTGTTCTAAGTTTTCTCATTGTTCGAGCCGTGTTTTAGGGTTGATGTGTGTTTGCTTTGATTTCATAAAAAACAAGTATTTACATCCAAAACCTTCTTCATCTTAATGTCTCTATTTATTTTATTGCACATCTAGTATTTTTGCTATTGCGTATGTATGTTTATTCTTACACATTGTCAACAATATTTGGCACAAAATGTGCATGCAGTCCCTATGAGCTAAATATAAGGTCGCTGTGCTGTAGCTCAGCTGTATTTGACTAAATTCACAGCTTGACTTAAGGTTAGTTTTTCTTAGAAAGGAGGAAAGGAAAGTTGTTTAAAGTGTCAATCAGAAAACCTGTTTGCTTGGAATAAACCCACATACAAACTGCTAAATGTAATTTGCTTACAAGAATTACAACTTGTGTTCGTGTGTCAACACAATACTTTTTCCATGAAACTCGGATTATTTATTGTTCTGTATTAGTAGTCTGTATAAGCCGTTTTCATGGCAATTATAACAGCAAATAAAGGAAATATATTTCTTTAGTCCTGATGCCAGAAACTATTCAAAGTTAACGCTCTTCTGATGCAGTGTGTATTCTTCATGCCGCCGTTCAGACTTGAAATAGATCAACTGTACATGAATTCCTGAAACGGATCTAATTATACCATAATATTGCTGTTTCATTAACCGAGCAAAAACAAATGTAGATTTTTACAGACCACATTGATCCCACCTATCCAAAATCATTCAATTTAGCACAATCTCATCCATATAAAAAAGTCTAATGTTTTAGTGAACCTCTGAACAATCTCCTACGTATTGATCAGTGACACAGATTTGTGAAGTGATCATGAGTTGCTGGTGAGACGAAAGATTTTCAGCTATGGTGGCATTGTTAGTTCTGGTTTTGTGTCGTTTTTTTTTCATCTGTTTATGAATCTGTTGAAGTCCCAATCTTTAAAAAAATACGCAAAAAGTTGTTTTGAAGTGATATTTAGAAATGTTACTGTCCTTACATACCACATGTGCGGCACTTTCTTGTAAATGTAAAACATTTGTCACTCTTTTGCTGTTGTTACAATAGCCCTGTCTTCAGTTTTTATAATTTGCCACTATTTCCACAAACGATTTATTACTTGTCTCACAACAGATGACAAAAACTGCATTTAATTCTGGTTTATTTTGAGATGAAAGTGCAGTTGGTGTGAAGCAGCACAGTTGTTATGTAGTAAATGTTGGAGAACATCTTCTGGAAGTGTAATGGCTAAGCGCTCACTTGCCTTGTTTGGAGTGAACCCTTGCTGTTATCAATCTGTGCAGGAGTTTTCTTTTTTTATAAGATTCACAAAGAAAAAAAAGATTCACATTTGAAAGACAACATCATTTGTAAGATTTCTAGGAATTAAAATGTACAAACCAGAAGCAATAAAACAACAAATGTAGAAGGGAGGACTCTTCATAGACAACAACTTGTTATTTTCATGTGGATATGAACTGTTATGGATGTCACAATTCACTTTCCTGACTATGGAAAACTGTTAAAGATGCGTTACTTTGAGACATCACATGGTTACATTGTACATTAAAACTACCTGATAGATAGGATCTGAAATTCTTGAAAGCAAACCTGTGCGTGTGCGTGTGCATGCGTGTATTTTATTAAAGATGATGAAATTCTGACTTGAGAGTACAGACATACATCTTGTGTTGTATTTAATTTCTCATTTCCTTATCCTTAATATTCTTTATTTTAATTCTTTACCATTTTCTTATGCATTTAATTTATTAGTTATAGATGATATTCATTTCTATAATTATTATGTTCTATATTACTTTTCTTAATGTGTGTGTGTGTCTGTGGAGTTGTGAGTCCGTGTGAACCTGTGTGTGCGTGTCTGTCTTCTGTGTTTTTACTTGACTATATTACTATAGTCAATATGTTTATATATATGTTACTATATTCTACATTCGGTTGGATGCTGCGTTTGCATTGTCTTCACAAGTAGATATGAGTTTGCTTGGTCTCTTTCTCAAGGTTCTTGATAAGGTCACGAGACGATGTTGTTCCTACTGTCTATGTTGGTATAATGGCACCTGATGAATGTGTTTCTAGTCAGACGGAGATAGAATGGGCATCCGAACCCAACTGTGATTTCTCTCTACAATATACTTTGCTCATTTTATTCTAACATCACTTCGTCTCCTGCCTGCTGTTCTTCCCTCTGACATCCGTGTCTGCAGGAGAGTTAGATCTGTCAGTGTTGGCGTATGAACGAGGTGGAACAATACTACGGTATCATTTTGGATCTGTTGAGCTGTTGAACAGCAGTCGGTCGGATCAGCATCATCTGCTGGGTGATGACGAGACGTCAGATTACAGGAACACACGGAGGAGAACTGTCTGTACTCCACTCAAACACACACAACCATCTGAACAACACACACACTCGCACAGGTCAATCTTATACACATTCCTTAAGTGACTTTGTTTTGTTGTGATGCAATACAAATGCTCATACAGAGTTTCTCTCGTCACTTGTTGTCAGATCTGTCGGATGGCTTCTCTCAGTGGCACAGTCAGCCATCCCATAATCACCTGGAGGTGGTTGCGCAGTCAAAGTACTCGGGCGTGTCGGGCTGCAGTGACGCCGCTGTGAGTCAGGGCTCGGCCAGCAGCACTCCCAGTACAGAACTCATACTGGGTGAGTAAGACACCACATCCCATCAATGGCTGCGTGATATGTTTGAAATCTGAGCTGGATAAAAATCTAAAAATGAGGGCTGGTCAAAAATATTGATTCTTTGATTTTAATGGATTCGGGAAATCCTCATATCTATTCTTAATGCACGCGCCTCGGAGAATATTATCTGTATTTCGCCTCTCGTCCAGAGGATGGCGCCATATACGAGTTGAATTTTGAAATCTGTTTTATTTGTTAAGCATGTTTCAAGTTGTTCATGATTTCACTGTTGCACAATTACAATGTTTTTTTACAGTAACGTTTGGTTACTCAAAGTAAAAGTGAAAAGTAATTCAAAACAATTGTGTGGGCTCTACTATTAACGTGAATGTGTAATTAATTAATTTATCTGAGTAGGGGGGTTTCAGTTACCAGCATATATATTTAAATATGGATTCCATGTCTGCAAAACTAATATTTTAAATGAAATACTGATAGCTAATCGATATTGAATCAAATTGAAACCATATAAATAAGAATCAAATTGCCAAAATGATCTCAAAACTAGGGCTGTAGTCAAGTCCACCGTTGTCGAGTCCAAGACCAGGACTAGTCGAGACCGAGTCCAAAGAGGTTCGAGTCCAAGTCAAGACCGATTCGAATTGAGACAGTCAAGACAGAGACCGAAAAAAATTCATGACTACAAGACCACATACTTAACTATCGAGAATTTTTGTGATGCAAGAGACGGCATATCTTCTATTCTAAGATAATAATTTTCATTATTGTTTGTAATGATCAAAAATACATCTTTTATTTTACCTTAAAATAAGGAAATTTTATTTACATGTGTGTGTGTGTGTGTGTGTGTGTGTGTGCCTGCCCGTGCTCATGCGTGTTCAATAGAGGAGCTGCCAGAAAGAGCAGAGGCCCCACGGCTCGTTTAAAAGCACGTTTCGGTGCCCATACCGAAATATGTTCATATCGCAATGACAATAAAAATACGATCAATCTTATCTTTAAGCCCTACTTTCTAAACTTATAAAAATACTCAAATGCAATGCTAACTCTGAAACATGGCATTAACTTACCTCTCTTTGTGATGCCTTTGCAGGTGTCTTACAAAATTGGATGTTGTCCCACAGGTTTCGGAGAAAGTTTTGTTGCAAAAAGTTTCCTTTTAAGCGCACTGTCGATAAATTCTTTATGGTTTGTAAAACCAAATGTTATTATGCCGCTGCTCGCTGACATCGTGCCTGATGAATGATTGATGCTGTTCAGTTCGTGCCGCAGATGAATCGTTCATTTGAACCGGTTCTTTCTTTTAAGTGAACCGGTCGAACCAGTTCACCTGAATTGTTCGCGTTTAGCGTCTCCCGTAAACACTTAATATTACCCACAAATTAATACAGTTCTTCACTTTCTGGCGTGCATGACAGTCCCGAGGACTTGAACCAATATACCGGAGTTANACAACTGAAGATTCGATGCTCAGCGCGTCTTTATATAGCCTCTGAGATGACGTCATAACGAGATGTTATCAGCGCTTCGAACTTGTGCTTAAAGTGATAGGAGCCGTTTTCTTCATAGACGCTGTGAAACTAAGTATTTATGTTTATGGTTTTCAAGTTATGATGGTTTTAGTTTGCTGTTTGATGTGGAATTACTTTACTCGTATGAAGGTAACCCTGGTAACGTTGCTGTGCATTAATAAACATATGACGCTAATGGTAGGCTAATATTATACTACTAGTTTATGCAAAATCCGTAGAGCAAAAAATAGTTTCATGTGCAGTATATCAGTATATTATAATAAACATATTTCGTTAATTTCAGTATTTTTTTACTTTGTGCATACTGTTCTCTCAAATGTTTCCTAACAATTCACACTGGAAAAGTGCATAAAATAAAATGGAAGATAACAAATTGAAAATGTCTTTAAACACAGTTTGGATGCATGTTAACACCACCGGACACAGATGGCTGATAAACACGTTTGTTTTAAGTTAGCCACTATTTCACAGAACAAATAACTCTACATCACATTTGACAATCACATTATACAACTCTGGAATCTGAATATTGAGAAAACTTGAGTCCATTCACTCACAAAATAAAGTCTTTATAATATTTAATAATATAATAATTTTGACCCATTCAATGTATTTTGGGATTTTACTAAAAAATGTTTCTGTGCTACTTAAGACTGGTTTTGTGATCCAGGGTCACAAATATGTTTTTTGTGTTGTTGTTTTTTTCTTCATACAGTAATTAAGTTTATTTAAAAAATCTAGTACTTTTCCATTTCTTAAAGAAAAGATCCTTCATAAAAGAAAGTACTGCATTTTAATGTACTGTACATCAGTATTAAAAGCTAACATTTATGAAATGTAGTGGAGTAAAAAGTATGATATATGCTTTATAATGTAGTGAATTATTTTTTTCCCGAAGAAAAAACATTCTGATAAAATACAGATATTTAAAAATGTACTTGAAAGTAAAAATACTTAAGTACAACACTGCTTCTGATTGGATCTCTTTCCCCTCATTAATAGTTTTATTTTGTTTTTATTAGTTGGCAAATGTATTTAAATATGTATTCATCAGATTATTTGTTACTTCAGTGAAAGCATGTTCTAAAGCATCTTGTTGACATTTCTGTTTTTTGGGCATCCTCTGTCCCCCACTTCCTACAGTAGGCTACCTAGCTACACACGACCCTCACACCCTAATACAAAACTGTGTTTTCCTCCTGGCTGATTTTCTACTGTAGGCTATTAGAGAGTGATAAAGTCAATGATTTTTGAGTTGTTTTCTTGTTTAATGGCTTTTATCTGGCAAATGAGTGTTTGAGACTTTGGGTTCAGCATTCTTATCAAAGTGTGATCGTCCCCACTCCCCAGTCAAGTCATGTCGACCAGTCAATCAAGTTGTGTTTTTTATGGCCTGTCAGTCTTGTTGGCAGTTATGTTTTATGACCTGTTGTTGTACCCCCAACTACACCTGGCAACACAGCCGGTGTGAAAGCCGTCTGCTGGGGCTGCGTTGATTAAATGAAATGTTTGTGCACGTGACGTTTCTTCTAAAAGTGAGTTGGTTCCAGGTTTAAGACTTTTATCTGACGAATGATGAAAGTGTTTGAGACTTTGATGTCTGCATTCTTATCAATGTGCCGTTTCTCATTTGATCTTTTTCATAATGTTTTCATACGTTTTTCAGCTTTATTTTCTTACTGTACACTTCTAACATCACTTGCATGGTTACTTATTTCTCGTTTTTAGTTATAATTGTTCAGATGACCTTTGTTTGAAATAATTGTTTGATATTGTACAAAAGTCTAATTCTTAAGTTTTGACCTGTTCATTGTTTTGAGTTCTTGTTGAATTGTCTTATTTCCCTCACTGATTTATCCAAAATGTCTCTTTAATGCTGGTAAGATCAGCTGTTCTAAGTTTTCTCATTGTTCGAGCCGTGTTTTAGGGTTGATGTGTGTTTGCTTTGATTTCATAAAAAACAAGTATTTACATCCAAAACCTTCTTCATCTTAATGTCTCTATTTATTTTATTGCACATCTAGTATTTTTGCTATTGCGTATGTATGTTTATTCTTACACATTGTCAACAATATTTGGCACAAAATGTGCATGCAGTCCCTATGAGCTAAATATAAGGTCGCTGTGCTGTAGCTCAGCTGTATTTGACTAAATTCACAGCTTGACTTAGGTTAGTTTTTCTTAGAAAGGAGGAAAGGAAAGTTGTTTAAAGTGTCAATCAGAAAACCTGTTTGCTTGGAATAAACCCACATACAAACTGCTAAATGTAATTTGCTTACAAGAATTACAACTTGTGTTCGTGTGTCAACACAATACTTTTTCCATGAAACTCTGATTATTTATTGTTCTGTATTAGTAGTCTGTATAAGCCGTTTTCATGGCAATTATAACAGCAAATAAAGGAAATATATTTCTTTAGTCCTGATGCCAGAAACTATTCAAAGTTAACTCTCTTCTGATGCAGTGTGCATTCTTCATGCCGCCGTTCAGACTTGAAATAGATCAACTGTACATGAATTCCTGAAACGGATCTAATTATACCATAATATTGCTGTTTCATTAACCGAGCAAAAACAAATGTAGATTTTTACAGACCACATTGATCCCACCTATCCAAAATCATTCAATTTAGCACAATCTCATCCATATAAAAAAGTCTAATGTTTTAGTGAACCTCTGAACAATCACCTACGTATTGATCAGTGACACAGATTTGTGAAGTGATCATGAGTTGCTGGTGAGACGAAAGATTTTCAGCTATGGTGGCATTGTTAGTTCTGGTTTTGTGTCGTTTTTTTTCCATCTGTTTATGAATCTGTTGAAGTCCCAATCTTTAAAAAATACGCAAAAAGTTGTTTTGAAGTGATATTTAGAAATGTTACTGTCCTTACATACCACATGTGCGGCACTTTCTTGTAAATGTAAAACATTTGTCACTCTTTTGCTGTTGTTACAATAGCCCTGTCTTCAGTTTTTATAATTTGCCACTATTTCCACAAACGATTTATTACTTGTCTCACAACAGATGACAAAAACTGCATTTAATTCTGGTTTATTTCGAGATGAAAGTGCAGTTGGTGTGAAGCAGCACAGTTGTTATGTAGTAAATGTTGGAGAACATCTTCTGGAAGTGTAATGGCTAAGCGCTCACTTGCCTTGTTTGGAGTGAACCCTTGCTGTTTCAAACCACATTGATCCTACTTATCTGAGAACTCTGTTAGGTTTATATTCAATAAGCACATCTGCAATGTATTTAGCTCCTAGGCCATTGAGTGATCGATACACGTCATACAGCTTAAAATCCATTCCACATGTAACTGGAAGCCATTGTAAGGACTTGAGGGTTGGGGTGATATGATGTTTTGGTTTTGGTCAGAATCCTGTCAGCGGCGCTCTGTATGAGCTACAGATGTCTGATGGTCTTTTTGGAAATAAGAAGTCCGCTGCAGTAATCCACCCCGCTGGTGATGAAAGCATGGCTTGAGACAAAACATATGACTATGGCGATATTTCTGAGATGGCAGTCAGCTGATTTGTGTATTGCTTTGACGTGACTGTTGAATCTAAACTACAGCAAGATTGACTTTATTTTGTGTCTTTAGGCCCCTTTAGTCAAAGTATGTATTTCATCTTTGTTTCCAATGCAGTGACTTGAGTTTTGTCTTTATTGAACTGAAGGAAGTTTTGAAACAGCCAGTGTCATGTGACATTTTAAAATATAACCTGACAAATTAATTCTCAGAGAAGGTATTTTTTACTAATATATTAAATCATCTGTTTTACATGAGAGAATATCAATCTATGCAGGAGTTTTCTTTTTTTATAAGATTCACAAAGAAAAAAAAGATTCACATTTGAAAGACAACATCATTTGTAAGATTTCTAGGAACTAAAATGTACAAACCAGAAGCAATAAAACAACAAATGTAGAAGGGAGGACTCTTCATAGACAACAACTTGTTATTTTCATGTGGATATGAACTGTTATGGATGTCACAATTCACTTGCCTGACTATGGAAAACTGTTAAAGATGCGTTACTTTGAGACATCACATGGTTACATTGTACATTAAAACTACCTGATAGATAGGATCTGAAATTCTTGAAAGCAAACCTGTGCGTGTGCATGCGTGTATTTTATTAAAGATGATGAAATTCTGACTTGAGAGTACAGACATACATCTTGTGTTGTATTTAATTTCTCATTTCCTTATCCTTAATATTCTTTATTTTAATTCTTTACCATTTTCTTATGCATTTAATTTATTAGTTATAGATGATATTCATTTCTATAATTATTATGTTCTATATTACTTTTCTTAATGTGTGTGTGTGTCTGTGGAGTTGTGAGTCCGTGTGAACCTGTGTGTGCGTGTCTGTCTTCTGTGTTTTTACTTGACTATATTACTATAGTCAATATGTTTATATATATGTTACTATATTCTACATTCGGTTGGATGCTGCGTTTGCATTGTCTTCACAAGTAGATATGAGTTTGCGTGGTCTCGTTCTCAAGGTTCTTGATAAGGTCACGAGACGATGTTGTTCCTACTGTCTATGTTGGTATAATGGCACCTGATGAATGTGTTTCTAGTCAGACGGAGATAGAATGGGCATCCGAACCCAACTGTGATTTCTCTCTACAATAAACTTTGCTCATTTTATTCTAACATCACTTCGTCTCCTGCCTGCTGTTCTTCCCCTGACATCCGTGTCTGCAGGAGAGTTAGATCTGTCAGTGTTGGCGTATGAACGAGGTGGAACAATACTACGGTATCATTTTGGATCTGTTGAGCTGTTGAACAGCAGTCGGTCGGATCAGCATCATCTGCTGGGTGATGACGAGACGTCAGATTACAGGAACACACGGAGGAGAACTGTCTGTACTCCACTCAAACACACACAACCATCTGAACAACACACACACTCGCACAGGTCAATCTTATACACATTCCTTAAGTGACTTTGTTTTGTTGTGATGCAATACAAATGCTCATACAGAGTTTCTCTCGTCACTTGTTGTCAGATCTGTCGGATGGCTTCTCTCAGTGGCACAGTCAGCCATCCCATAATCACCTGGAGGTGGTTGCGCAGTCAAAGTACTCGGGCGTGTCGGGCTGCAGTGACGCCGCTGTGAGTCAGGGCTCGGCCAGCAGCACTCCCAGTACAGAACTCATACTGGGTGAGTAACACACCACATCCCATCAATGGCTGCGTGATATGTTTGAAATCTGAGCTGGATAAAAATCTAAAAATGAGGGCTGGTCAAAAAAGAACCAGTTCACCTGAATTGTTCGCGTTTAGCGTCTCCCGTAAACACTTAATATTACCCACAAATTAATACAGTTCTTCACTTTCTGGCGTGCATGACAGTCCCGAGGACTTGAACCAATATACCGGAGTTATTTAGTTACAACAACAGCACACACTGAACTGAACTGCTGTGTGAAAAGAGAACTTATGAACACACGCGTCTCGACTCAAGGCCCGAGAGCCGGCAACAGTTTTCGGATCATTAGTTTTCGGATCACAAGAAGCATGCTCTATCAATGTTTTGTTTTGAAGGAGAAAAGAAAACATATATCGCTGGACTCGGTCGAGACCGACTAGAACATTTTGCGAGACCAATGACCAAGTCCGAGACAAGTCGGAGTGCAAATACCAACGAGTCCAAGACGAGTCCGAGATCATAAAAAACGTCTCGAGTCTGAGACCGGACTCGAGTACTACAGCACTACTCAAAACCCAGCCCTAATAGAAGTATGTTGGTTTTGAGAGATAATAAATCATGAATATGACGGCAAATATTGTAAGTCAGCATCATAGCAATCATTACAATAGATTTCTATATTCACCCCATAGATGGTTATTGTAGCAGGGGTAATGTATATACTGGTGTATGTGTGTTCAGGTGGTAAAGCAATATCTGAGGACGGACCCGCCTGTAGAGTCCTGTTGAGAAAAGAGGTTCTGCGTTTGGTCATCCATCTCAGTTCATCCGTCGGGACCAAAGGTCATGAAACCGGACTGCTCACTTAAGGCCGAATGGCAAACTATACGCGATAGGGCTGGGTGGAATGACGGAATATTATGTTACTGTGGAATAAAATGTCAACCGTAAGAGAGTTTTCTATTCCGCGGAATGTAAATAAGTAGGCGTGGTTAACTCGACGCTCTGCAGGTTAGCGTTATTTTGAAAAAAAAAAACAAGTGAATTAATCCACCCATAACAAATTAACGCATCAAATATTCTTTTGAGCTTCTTTCAGTCTGTAGTTTTGTGATCCGCTCCAGTCCGGCGCTTCTCTCACCCACAGTGCTCGTGCAGGGATCTCTGCGAGCATATAAAAAAGCTCATACTCACCACGTAGGCCTATTTCAGAATTCAGATTGCATGGTGAAGCTGTTAATAGTTTTAATAAAGTTTAACTTCAGGCGAGCCAAGGTGAAACTTGCGTTGAAACGTGCGATGATGCTCGCTGCGTGACGCGCTGCTTTCCCCCGTTTTGGGAGACGTGTGTGGAGTCACCAGAGACTTCGCAGTGCAAAGACAAACGTCAGAATAAACAAACCTAAAGACAAAGAGTCGCAACACACTAAAAATGCTCATCTAATAGAGAGTGAAGAGCAATAAATCAATGTTGTCCATCTCTTCCTACTGTATAAATCAGACATCTGCCCGATTAACCGAAAATATCTATCACGTGATTTTTGCACAACTTGTGAGTGAAGTGCGGTAAAATGCTGCTGCATCCGAAAGCCAGAGGGCGCTCTTCGTGCAGAAACTCCAAATATGCACTGCAGAAGAAGACCATAACGCACGTAGTTCTAGGAAATGCTTAAGGACATGTTTTTATCACTGTTACTCAAGCCTCCTCAGGTATTTTCACGATAATAAAGTATATTTATAATGGTGAGGTTATAAATATGAACTGTAATAAATAAATAAAGGAAATAAATCTAAGAAAAATGAGGTATAAGATATAGAATTATAATGAGAGATTGTTACCGTGAAATACAATTACTCATTCCGTGAAATAGATTTTTGGCCATTCCGCCCAACTTTGATGCGGGAGTGTGTGTGATATCGAACGTGTCTTTGTTTGGTGTGTTGTCACTACAGTATGCCATCAGTAATGATGTAACTTTCAAAGCTGTTGAATTTGATTTGTTGTGTTTTTGTTCATTAAAAAAGAAAAGATGTGATTTCTGCTTGCTCAGAGAATGTATTTGTGTAGTTTATTACATGCATGTTTACAGTGTACTCATGTGATGTTTGTGTATAACAGGATAATTGAGAAGTTTCCATACGCGTTCGATGACATCTGTCTTTACTCGGAGGTCTCCTTCCTGTTGGCCAACTGCACGTTTCTTCTGACTTCACGACGCTTCATTCAGGAGCTCTTCCAGGACGTGCAGTTCATTTCAGTATGTGTGCTTTCTGTTCTGTCATGTCATGTCTGTCAATTTCTCTCCAAATAACACAGCCGCCCTCACAAGCAACAAGATATTTCATTACCTTCTTGGTTATAGATCACATTTTATTTCACACATTTTTGGGGTTTTTTTGTGAAAAAACATATAGATGACACTATAAAGAAAGATTTTGTGTCATCAGGGAAGGACCGCCCACTAACCTGTCAATCACGACAGAGGTTTAAACTTCAGAAATGAAATCTCTGCAATGTACCTGATCGTCATGTATCTCCACAGATCATATAAAGTTTATCTCGTGAAGTTTGTCAGCAGCTTTGTTTCTATCCCAAGCTGCGAATGTAACTTGCGTTCACAATTGTAGTGTTGCATGAAACATTTGAGAATAGGGCATTGTTTGCATCCTTTGATTTAAAACGACAAAATCACAAAATGAAAGTCACATGACTTCATCGAGGAAATTCTTCTGATAATTGTTTCCATTGTAGTTTATTCACATATCATCTTAATGCATAACGTTGTTTAGAACTGATGTGCATCTCTGCGTTTCCATCCAGAGTTCCAGTAATAGTTTTGTTGACTGGTTTAGTACGATGGTTATCAGCCGGACATGTTCTGGGTTCATCACAGGTTAAACTCTATTGAAAACATTTGTGTCGTGCTGTTGATCTTATTTTGAATCATTTCACATCTGCAGACAACAAATGTTGATTTTTCACGCTGGAAAGTTCACCAAAACATACAAATTCTGTCGTCATTCATTCACTCTCACTGTATGTCATTCAAAATCTGACTCTTTTGTGAAAGTTCATGTTGTTTGGTTATCAATGTTCTTCAAAATATCTTCTTTTGTGTTCTGCATAAGAAGGTCATACAGGTTTGGACAGACGTGAGGGTGAGTAAATGATATTTTGGGTGAACTATCACTTTAAAATGCAAGTCTGTGAGGTTTACAGGTGACCCGTGTGTTGTGTGTAAAGAATAAAGACTGAAGGTCTATTTTAGGGCAATTAAGACTCATTTGTCCTAATGAAAATTAAGCCCAGTTGGACAATTAAGTTTTATCATCACAATGAAAAAAATACATGGTTTGTCTTTAGTGTATTTAATGAGGATCATCATTCATGAACAAATAAATTCCAAATGAGAATGTGGGAGGAAGATGTGCTGAATTGTAATAAAAATTCCAGAATGATATGCTGTATTATCTTTTTTCTTTTAATTTCAGGGTGAAGTGCTTTTTAATATGATTCATCAAGACTTAAAGACACTCGAGGGCTCAAAATTCGAACTTTGATGAAATGGAAAGCATGGATACAGGTGCTATTAAAAAAAATACTTTTATCTTGAAATATTCCTTAAAATGCCACAGATATTCCAGTATATTGGACCTCGAGCATGTATCTGGTGTTTATTACTTTATCAACCTGCACTGAATCTTTACAGATACTGAAACACTGTCAGAAATGGACAAAACATGTAAATGGACATCTTGATGAGGTGATTTCAGAGTATTTGTTCAGTTCACACACTGCACTGACTCGTCTCTCTCGTTGTTTTGAGTGCATGCTGATAGACACAAATCCACTTGTGTATTTATTACCTGCAAAACCTTTTGTTCATATGTGTGTATCAACAGAACTGAATTCTGGCTGCTGCTGTGATTTCATTGGCTGAAGAGAGAGTCACGTGTTTGACTCTTCTCTGTGTCTCAGATCTGTACCATAGTGAGACAGAAATAAGAGAAGATATTTATATTTTAAGATGATTCTGTGTGTGTAATTTCATTGAGTTGTGGTTTATCTTGTATAACACACAGTGTGTCTTTTGCCTCTTTGTGCTCTGGAAATCTCAGTCTTATCAAAGGAATTAAAGAGCAAAACTCATCCAGTGAGTCATTGTGTCTTTTCAACAGTAAGTGGTACAATGTGACTTGTGTATCATCATCAAACACTGTTTGTGTGACAGTTTCTATCTGAATGAGTGATCAGAAAGCACCAGATTATTTACAAATGTAAAATGTGTTTTTATTCCTTAGAATAAATAAAAATGTCATTTTTAAAATTTGCTTTGATGTAGCACATCTTACCCCCATTCTATAATGGAAAATAAAGTCAAAAGAACATATTGAAATTGTAAATCTGTAATGTGTTATAAAGCTGAGATAAAGATTTAAAGGGACAGGTCACCCAAAAATGAAAATTATGTCATCATTTACTCACCTTCGAGTTGTTCCAAATCTGTATAAATGTCTTTGTTCTGATAAACACCGAGAAAGATATTCACTTCAAAATGTCTTCTTTTGTGTTCAACAGAACAAAACAAATGATAAAGTAATTTTTCTTACTATGGGAGTCAGTGGGGGGCAAAATCTGTCTGGTTATAAGCATTCTTCCAAATATCTTTCTTTGTGTTCATCAGAACAAAGACATTTATACACATTTGGAACAACTCGAAGGTGAGTAAATGATGTCAGAATTTTTATTTTTGGGTGAAGTATCTCTTTAAGTAGGCAAAATATTAATAAAGTATTTTTTCTATTGATATACTATATATGACAGAAATGGGAATAAGAGCTGTCATGGAAATTTCTTTCAAGGTGAAACTGAAATAAGTAAGAACGTCGTCTGATACAAAGGCCTGGTTTCAGAGACAAGGCTTAATGCTATAGTCTCATGAACTAAAATAAATGTTTGAGCTGTGTGAAAATAACCTGCCCTGACACATCTTAAAATATGTCAGTGGCATTGTTTTGTCTCAAGATGCACACCAGTTATGGGTTTTCCGAGGCATTTTTATAAAAGCGATTTAAATGTCTAGGCCTAGTCCTGGCTTAAGCTAAGCCTTGTCTGTGCAACTGTTCTACAGCGAGAAGACAAAAGAGAATCGATCAGGAAGTGGTGGGGTTGAAGTTGTCATCATAGCACATTCAGGTAAGCACTGAAGCTGCACGTCTCCTGTTCTAATCAAGTCTCCAGTTTTTCTCTGAGCTTGACATTTACACACTGCAATTTACCAAAGCATCCATCGTATTGTGTTTAAGAACAAGTTTACCATCCGGTTTCTAAAGCTTTCACACAGTGCCCCAAACTCATGCAGCGCATCAAAAGCCTATAGAATCCACTTGATTCTCTTGCCTTCAGCTAGTTTGCATTTCTCTGTTCTGCAGCCTGCGTGCAAAATAATGTGAAGGACCTGGACCTGACAGTTAAACCTCATGAGAGGAAATCACAGCATAACCACCATAATTATTTATTCCCGTGAGATTGCTAGATGCATGAGTCATCAATAAAAAGAATCCGGATGTTGGACCTGTTCGGGTTAAACTCTTACGTAAGCATTTGGACTCATTTCACCATTACAGGTGACAAATGTTAATTGTTACAGTATGTTGCTTTGCACTTTTTGGGGATAGTTCACCCAAAAATAATAATAATTTTATCATTTATTTACCCTCATGTCATTCAAAACCAAAGCACTGACTCTTTTTTTCAAATATAATCTTTCGATTGCATGCTGAATGAATAAATATCCACTTGTGTATTTATTAACTGCAAGACTATTGTGTATACTCTATGTATAATCTATGTACCGAATTTATGTTGTAGTGTCATGCGTTCGACTTTTCTCAGTGTCACAGATCAGTACCATAGTGGGGTAAGACAAAAGAAATATATTTCTTAGATGATGTGATTTCCTAGGACTTGTTTTTCGTCCGAGTTGCGGTTTACCTTGTAAAATGTACAGTGTGTTTTTAGCCCACGTTGACTCTGGAGATTCTTATCAAAGTTAAGTTAAGAAATTAAAAATGAAAACTCCTGTGCATTTGAGCATTAGATGAGCTTTGAACACCAAAATATCAGTGATGCATCAGAAAGCACCATAAAATATTGTAAAAAAGTTTTAAATAAAAAACACTTACATGAGGCAATAATAACTTGTACAGTAATAGTGGACACTGTTTTTGGACCGAGATTATTAAGATATTACATTTTTATGCAGACAGTAATGAGACTTAAAGGGATGAAATGTTTTTGAAGTGTTGTGTTGAAGTCTGTCAGACGTTGAGGAGTCTGATACTGATGAAGATGAATTGAGAGGGGTGGAGGCTGAGGAAGGGCGTGTGTCACTTGATGATGTGCTCAGACTTGAGACATTGAGAGAATCTCCTCATGGTCTGTGTGGGGTGACAGTATGCTAAAGCTGTGTAAACTCAAAGGCTTGGTCTTTTTAGGACACGTTTCCTTTCTCTCCGTGCTTTCCAACCAGCATCCTTTAGTGCAGGACCTCGTGGAAACAGTACCTGCGTGCATACTAACACATACTAATCAATAGAGCACAGTGCTGAGAGCTTTCTTTTAAATCAGTATTTTTAACTTTTCCTTACATCTGAATTATTGCTCTGATATCCGCAGTTTTTCTCCTATTTAACTTTCACACACCAGCAAAGAGATTTTTGCGGTCTCTTTTTGTCGATTTTTTCTCTTGTGTTGTTGAAAAATAAAATCATTTATAAATGAATACAAGGGAAATTTTCAGACAGATTGTAATGAGGCAAAGCTTTGTTTATTGTAAGAGATCCCTGGAAACAAATCTAACAGCAATCTGAAGTAAGGTCAGAGACAATCCACAATGTTTCAGAAGCAAATATGCAATTTATAGTGCAAAATACAATGATTTAAACGGTTTACAAAAAACGAAATAAAGTTATAAGTCTGTCTACAATGTTGATATAGAAGAAATTGAAAGTATATATAAAAGGTGATATAAAAAAATGTTTGCGTAAATATTGAGTAAATTTGAACATAACAAATACATTTGCATCCTAATATAAACTTAATTCAATAACTGTGTAACATAATACATCTACTGAAATCTGAAAATAAAAATTCATAATAACAGTGACAAAACTCAATGTTTTAATCAAGATTTACTGATGGACTTTAGCCATTTCTCAATTCAAAGAACAAAAAGAACGGACTTGTGTTCTGGTGGAGACCGGTCTTGTGAGGCTGCCTCGGAAGAACCAACTTGGATGGACGCGCCGCAATGACTTCTGGGACTCTAAGTGGGTTTGGGTTGTTTGTATTTATAGTTCTGTTTTGTTTTAGTTCATGGTCCAGTGTTATCAATGTGTGGAAGATTATTTGGTACTTTTATTTTTGTCTGTGTGTAAGTACCTACTGAAAGAATCTGATTACAGTGATTCATCTAATTATCTGTTTGCATAGGCTCCTCATTCTGTTCCCGCTGTTTTTTTTTATCAATTTGTGCTTCTTCAAATTTATGGAGTAATTCAGTGATATCAGGTGGTCCCGTTTCAAAGATACTTTCCCGGATGGACTTCATGGAAATGCAATATTCTATAACACTCCTTGTTTGATTATTACTGTCTTTGTAAGCAAAGCCCCCAGTGTGGACACCGATCAGAGAGCAGTTTTTATCAAACACCGGGGAACCAGAAGCTCCATGAAAGAAGCAAGTGTCATAAGTGATCTGGTTCTCACGAAGACATGGCCAAATTTGCCATGACACATACGGACAGATAGGATTCTCCTGTTTGTGTTTGTTTATAGCCTGGAGTTGATTCTTAGTGTCAATGATGCAGCAGACGTCAACTTTTTTGGTCTCACAGTTTGGATGTCCCACAATGTAGATAAAGTCACTGTTTGGAGGATTATCTTTGTAAAAACTAAGCAATTGAGGATATTTGCTTGGAGGATCAATGTTTAGTTCAAGAAGAGCATAGTCAAGGTGTTTGCCATCTACCATCTTGTCATCTGTTTCTAGAAGGTATAGAGCAAGGTCTTCCTTAATTTGTAGAAATTCAAACTCTTTTGAAAATTGATGTTCATAATTGAAGGCAGCACCAAAGGGGACTGAAAGCTTTCTTTCATCTGAGAGGAAGTCCTTAACAACATGTGCATTAGTAAGAATAAATCTGTCAAACAGTAAGAATCCAGTTCCAAGGCCAGATCCTTCAGCTACAATCACACACACAGAGTCAGAAAACCTCATGAGCTCCTTCATCCTGCTCACCTCACCGAAATTCTTAATGCTTTTATCAAATTTCTCTTCAAAGAGCTTTTGGGCCTGAGAATCTTTTAGCTTCTCAAGTAAATGTTTCAACTCATCACTGAGGATTTTTTCAGTGGAGGGAGGAATATGAGAATTTTTTTCTTGGAATAAGTTAGACTTCCAAGTAAATTCTATTTTGATTTGGTCAGATGTGGAAGGATCAGCTTGAGCTTTGTTACTTTCATTGTTAGCACTACTTTGAGATTTTTTTGGTCTTGATTTTTTTGGGACTTGTACATAAATCTCAAACTGATCTTCAGGTAGAGTATGCATAAGCATGGACGGGTCGAAGCTTTGATCTTCAGAAGGAGTTTTAAGTGTAAAGAAACAATTTAATATTTCATTCATGAACCGACCATCATTGACAAGAGCCTCTTTAAGTGTATTTTGATTGAGCGCATATACACATACATAGTCAAGTTTCGGTTGGGTTTTCTTCATTATTATTTTCTTGGCCTGCCCTCTCGTTCTGACATAAATTACTTTATATTCACTGGGGGAAGTGGGCTCTGCTTTTTGGTCAGATTTCTGGGCAGATTCTTGGTCATTAGAAATATCTTCTTCATCGCTGACGAAGGATATTTCCAAAATCTCATCATCGACAAGAAGACAGCAGGGAAAATATTTTTTCACAGCAGCTCCAGGAACTTTTCCTTTGCCTCTCTGGATTATAATTTCTTTGTCCTTGACTTTTAAATGCTTAAATGCATCACTTGCTTCAAGGGCAGCAATTACTGTCATGGATGTATTACACTGTACTTTATATGTGCCTTTTTTATCTTTGATTGAAAACTGAAAAACTTTTCCTTCATTTTCTGCAGGCTGTTGAATATAGAAAAAAGAAACAAACACATTTATTATTATACTTTGTTTTATAGTTATGTACATTACAAAACTCAAAACCTACTTACTACTTGCAAAGCTGTAGATATTAATTGAAAAATTGGGAGATGACATTAACCTGCAACCTGATCATTTTTGGGGAGCTTTTTCTCTTTCTTGCATGAATTTACGACAACCTCATTCTGTCATGGTTCTGCCCCACCTTGTCTTGCTTTTCTTGACCTAGTGGCGGAACCATGATAGAACCTCTTGTTTTATGTGGAGAGAGTCATTTTGACCCTGTCGGCCTTCGATACTCTCTCCGGTCCTTGTCTGTGTTCCCGCCCTTTTGTATCTCTCCTTACTGGTTGTTTATTAGTTCATGCCCCACACCTGTTCCCCTTTGATTTGTCCCTTTATTTAATGCCCCTGTGTTCTCTGTCTTGTGTTTGTTCATTGTACTCTGTCTTGTTTCGTGTGGGTGAGTTCTTGTCCTGTTAAGTGTAGCTTAGTCCTGTGTAATATGTTGTTAATGTTATTTTTAGTCTTGTTTAGTGTAGTTAGTCTTTGTTCTTATTATACCCTTGTTTCCCCCTCGTGGGTTTTTGTTTTGTGTTTTATTATTTATTAAAAAGCCTTGTTTATCCCCTTACCGCTGTCTGCGTCTGGGTCCTCTCTCCTTGTCTCACCTTACCTGAGAACCGTGACACATTCATGATTTTGTGTATGCTTTATTTGCTCTTACCGATTGTAAAACAAGATTTGATTTTTTTTACAAATTTTAAAGAGATTTTCTGATGTCCACTTGAGTGAACAGTTTGTGTGTTTTTTTTTTATTTTATACTGTAGCTGTCCCTTGTAGGGACTACATACTGACTGAGAAAGGGACAATTCACATTTCGCGTCTTTTGAGCAATTCCGTTATTTTAAATGTAGACAGGCGCGTGAAAATAGGGAGCGACGGTCACAACGTGCATACGGTGCGGTGCGCACATTTTTCTAGGCGTATTGTCTTTTTTTTTCGTGTAAGAACATGTCTACATACAGTGTGTTTATTATGTTGTGTGTTTATCTATGACATTGACTGAAGTTCTCTCAAGAGAGTACAGGCATACTTTTACTTTATGTTGTATTTCACATCCTATTTTTCATTCTTTTTTCGAGGACTTCTCCAATCTTTACTAACCTTTATTCATTTTTATTAATAATTTTATATATTTTTATTTTGTTTCATATTACCATTCTACATTATTTTGAAATATATTAAAGTTCATCAATATAACATGATGTGATTTTGGCAGTGCTACATATTTGTGATTTTAAAACAGGTGGTGTATATTGCAGATGCATAAACAGTTCTTATTCCAATGTTTTTTTAGAGCGTGTTATACAGTATATTCATTATTTAAGTAGTTCGATATAAGTTTACACAACAAATGGGAACATGATTCATAAATGAATCACATGTAATCGCCAACACAGCTCTCTATAGCATTAGCTGAAAATTGACAGCATGACAATTTGTAAAGTACAGGGGATCGACAGAATCATCCTAATGTAAAGATGAGGGGAAAGGCCCTACGCCCATGGTGCTATGTTATGTTGATGATAATGTAAGGCAGCTGGAAAAGTACTAAGAACTGAGTTTGTTTGTGATGCTGGGACACAAAACAATTAAACCCCATTTGTTGCTAGATCCCGAAGAATGATATCCTGCCCTCCCTTCAGGGGTTGTTGATGCCCAGGAATCTCTCCCCTCTTCTTATCACACCTCTCCCCTTCATCTCTTCAGGCCCTGACCACTGGAAATGTCCTTACACATTTCATACTGTTATATCATTTATTGTCATGTTATGAAGACTTAACGATGGGTAAAAGTGTCTGGTTCCTTCAAAGAGTGTATTAGAGCTTTTTAACTTTAGGACATAACCTGCACTTCTCTAAGAGGTGTGACTTTCTCAGGGAATCTTGTTTACAGATAGATTGAGATCCCATTTGATGCTCTCTTCAGTCACAAGAAAACTAACAAACTAAGTTTCTCACTGACCATTGGATTCTTTGTTACATCTGGGTATATAAGGTGAACAGGCAAAAGACTCAGAATAGCATCTGTAACCAGAACTTCCCACACTGCAACTGTGTGTCTCGATTTTGCCAGGTATGATAAACTTTGTGGTTTTATTTTATTCTTATATTATATTGATCATCTTTGTCTATTAAGTTTGGATTTTCTTTGTATGTGCATTCTATGATTGAATTAATGTTGTACCTGCCTGGCATAATAAATTGTTATTGTTGATTATATCGGAATTCTTCAGAGTCTGTTATGACCGGTAGTTTGAAAGGAGCCTGTTTTATTACCGCAAAATCAATATGTCAGGATAGGATGGACTGTAGTTTTGATTTTCAACAATAAATGAATGGGGCATATTTATTAAAGCTCACATAGACCTCCACCTATCTATCTGTCTTAGCAAGTTGCATGATCGTGACTAAAATAACTATTGTTATGTTTCTGAGCAAGCATTGGGCGGCCAGACTTAATGATATTAGTTTACCCGGCAACCTCTGACTAAAGATCAGAACTGACAGTTTTGTGACCGTGAGATCCGCGATGCGGCCGGCGTGAGACTCCGTGCGACTGCAGGTCCCAAACGAAAGGATAACTAAATATATACAAACCCGATTCCAAAAAAGTTGGGACACTGTACACTGTCTCATAAACTTATATTTTATTCACAATAGAATATAGATAACATATCAAATGTTGAAAGTGAGACATTTTGAAATGTCATGCCAAATATTGGCTCATTTTGGATTTCATGAGAGCTACACATTCCAAAAAAGTTGGGACAGGTAGCAATAAGAGGCCGGAAAAGTTAAATGTACATATAAGGAACAGCTGGAGGACCAATTTGCAACTTATTAGGTCAATTGGCAACATGATTGGGTATAAAAAGAGCCTCTCAGAGTGGCAGTGTCTCTCAGAAGTCAAGATGGGCAGAGGATCACCAATTCCCCCAATGCTGCGGCGAAAAATAGTGGAGCAATATCAGAAAGGAGTTTCTCAGAGAAAAATTGCAAAGAGTTTGAAGTTATCATCATCTACAGTGCATAATATCATCCAAAGATTCAGAGAATCTGGAACAATCTCTGTGCGTAAGGGTCAAGGCCGGAAAACCATACTGGATGCCCGTGATCTTCGGGCCCTTAGACGGCACTGCATCACATACAGGAATGCTACTGTAATGGAAATCACAACATGGGCTCAGGAATACTTCCAGAAAACATTGTCGGTGAACACAATCCACCGTGCCATTCGCCGTTGCCGGCTAAAACTCTATAGGTCAAAAAAGAAGCCATATCTAAACATGATCCAGAAGCGCAGGCGTTTTCTCTGGGCCAAGGCTCATTTAAAATGGACTGTGGCAAAGTGGAAAACTGTTCTGTGGTCAGACGAATCAAAATTTGAAGTTCTTTTTGGAAAACTGGGACGCCATGTCATCCGGACTAAAGAGGACAAGGACAACCCAAGTTGTTATCAGCGCTCAGTTCAGAAGCCTGCATCTCTGATGGTATGGGGTTGCATGAGTGCGTGTGGCATGGGCAGCTTACACATCTGGAAAGGCACCATCAATGCTGAAAGGTATATCCAAGTTCTAGAACAACATATGCTCCCATCCAGACGTCGTCTCTTTCAGGGAAGACCTTGCATTTTCCAACATGACAATGCCAGACCACATACTGCATCAATTACAACATCATGGCTGCGTAGAAGAAGGATCCGGGTACTGAAATGGCCAGCCTGCAGTCCAGATCTTTCACCCATAGAAAACATTTGGCGCATCATAAAGAGGAAGATGCGACAAAGAAGACCTAAGACAGTCGAGCAACTAGAAGCCTGTATTAGACAAGAATGGGACAACATTCCTATTCCTAAACTTGAGCAACTTGTCTCCTCAGTCCCCAGACGTTTGCAGACTGTTATAAAAAGAAGAGGGGATGCCACACAGTGGTAAACATGGCCTTGTCCCAACTTTTTTGAGATGTGTTGATGCCATGAAATTTAAAATCAACTTATTTTTCCCTTAAAATGATACATTCTCTCAGTTTAAACATTTGATATGTCATCTATGTTGTATTCTGAATAAAATATTGAAATTTGAAACTTCCACATCATTGCATTCTGTTTTTATTCACAATTTGTACAGTGTCCCAACTTTTTTGGAATCGGGCGTTGATATAAAGTATGAAGATTTACAGATAAAATTAACTATGATCAACAGATACAATTGGAAATGTCATATAACTTATATTGATATTATATAAAATTAGTCAGATCGGTCTTAACCACAGAGTCATCGTAAATTGAACTAAATTGTAACACGTTTTTAAATAACTTCATGTAAGAATCGCTGAGGAGAAGCAGAACACGAGATCCGTTCCACACCATTGGATTCCGTCGTTGGGCCAGTGGAGTGGTTCCAATACTTGTTTTTATATTCCTAATAATAATGGAATGTTTGGTATCATATGTAAATGCTACTCGATCTCAATAATAGAAAAAAATATTATTTTGAACTATCATATTAACATTGATTATTTGCATACATTTCATAATTACAATGATATGTGTTAATTTATATAGATGTTTTACAATTAATTACATGTTATAACGTTAAACATGTATTTACTTAATTATATGCAGTAAGAACTTGTTAAATGTTTTCTGCAATCTGCATGCCTGGGTAGGTGCTATTAGTTAAAATTCCTATTAATCTAATATTGCCATAATAGCGGCGATATATTATAATAAGATACTGTTATCAATAACCCGTTGAACACTTGCTCTCCTCTCCTTTATCCTAAATGTGTGCTCTCACTGAGCGTGTGTGTGTGTGCGTACTTGTCTGTGTACGTACGTGTGTGTGTGTGTTGTGTGTGTGTGTGTGTGGTGCGTGCGCATCCGTGTGTGTGTGTGTCTCTGTGTCTGTTGTGCGTGTTGTGTGTGTGGAGTGTTTTGTGTGTGGGTGTGTCTGTCTTCTGTGTTTTCAACCTTTTCTTGTTTTTGCAGGTACAACTTTGATTGTTTTGCTTGTAGTCAATGTGTCTCATGTACAGCTGCTTTGTAACAATGAAAATTGTAAAAGCGCTATATAAATAAAGTTGAGTTGAGTTGAGTTATTACACGGCTACTTGCCACATGAGAAAAAACTGGAATGAAATATGAGTTAGAAATGTTTCATTAGCTCATTTTTACCGGATGCAGACCTTCCGTAGTAAAACAGTTCCATGTATGTGATTTAAGACGTCATTTGGTCTTCTATTGTTAGAATAAGAACTTATTTGTCGTTTTACTTACACCCTGTCTAATCATAGAACAGAACCCATTATAATGAGAAATTCTGTCCACACTAGACAAACGCTTTGTTCTTAATAGGTTCTATTGTCTTTTGTCGCATCACAACACACAGCTCGCATCTGGTGTAGACAGGTGCTTATGTTTTTTCTTTTATTTCTGAAAACATGATCTGTATTAAAAGCATCTAGTAGGCCTTCAGTCATAGATGTATCATAAGCCACTATATACGTTTCAGATTTTACCCAAATTAGTTTTTTCTTTGTTTCTATGAAACATCAATAAACAACGGATCACGTACAAAAAACATTCAAGTGAATACCTGTCATGATTCTGTCCCATCATGTCATGTCTTTCTTGGTCTTGTGGGAGAATCATGGCAAAGTCTTAGGTTTTATGTGGAGAGAGGCATTTTGGCCCTGTAGGCCTTCCATATACTCTCTCTCTCTGGTCTTGTCTCTGTTCCCGCCCTCTCGTTCCTCATTTAGCTCTCCATCAGTATTTCATCCCCGACACCTGTCCTCTGTTAATTATACTTTATTTGTCTCCCTTTATAATGCCCTCATGTTCATTGTCCTGTGTTGTCATTGTATATTGTGTTTACCAGTGTACTCGCGTGCTTGACGTGCAAGTCAAGTCAAGTCAAGTCTAGTAAGTGTTTAGTTTAGTTAATGTCAAGTGTTGTTCTAGTTTAGTGTTAATTAGTCTTCCTCCTGTTTTGCTTATTGTCCTGTTTTCTCGTTTATACCCCATCGTGGGTTTTTGTTTTGTTCTTTGTTTAATAAATCCGTGACCTGTTAACCCCTTCACCACGCTGCCTGCAATTGGGTTCTTCCCCTACAATCCCTGACAATACCAGTGAAAAAAAGCTTATAATTTAAACTATTAATTATTAGGACATTTTAAGTGATTAACCTGCTGCTGGTCGCTTGAGGCTCCTTCTTCTTTCTTAAGTGCTTTGTCCATCCTGTCCTGGAGAGTGTTAATATTAAAGTCATCATGTCATGCCATGTGAAAAGTTTCGTTGGCCTTGAACACTATATACAAAACATCATACAATACCTGAACAATGTCACTAGGCTGTTTGTTTTTGGTGTGTCTGAAGATGACTAAAGATGATCGGCTGAAAGGAAAAAAAAAAGATTTAATAATATCACTTCTAGTAACTTAAAAAAAGACAAAAATCTGCTGCGCTTCTGAAAAACAGCAGCGTGCGTCTTCATGAGAAGGCAGACAGACAGAGTTGTGTTTATTGTTGTGTGACTATTGTATACTGAAGGTAGACATGTTGATAAATGGAGATTTTGTTGATATTTTTTTGCCTCCTGCAGCATCGCTTGGACGGCGGTGGCTCCCCTTCTACCCTGAAAGTTTATGTCGCTGCCATTGCCATTTTTCAACCCCCCGGTAGACGGCTGCTCGGTGTAATACAGTTCAATAAACATGAAGCTAATATTAAATAGCATTAAATGACTGTTTTTGCACTACTTTGCCAATTCCAACAGTTAAAAACAGAGCGCTTGCGTTTCTCTGAACAACAACAGCGCCGCTTCGTTTTGAATTAATCCTTGTTTTGAACGAATCGGTCGAATGTTTCACTGCTGCAACCTGCCGGCCATTTTGCTTTTGTTTAAAGTAGGCCTATCACTGCTGTACAGATGAATTGTTGCACGTTTAATTAATTCCATCGGGAACAGAGTCGTAGAAATACTTTGGAATTTACTTAAAAATTTAGTGAAACATTTAGGTTTATATTTTGGCAAATCTTGGTTTATTTTGTAGACGTATATGATGAATCACACCACTATTTTGCTCACATTGTGATACAATTTTGTATCGTGACACTCCCGCTGGTATAGTAGGCTGTTTTAAGATGTGTTTATGATATCGTGACAACCCTAGTCTGTACCATACTACTCTGCATTTTATTAATACATAAAACAGCCAATGCTCAACAAATCTGTTCTATTCACTCACTACTTTGTTTTTGTTGGCAGACTACAACAATATGAAATGGTGCACGAATGCAACGACTTAAGGCTACACATTAACCAGCAGTCACTTCAACTGAACCGCAAATAACCATCCGGGTAACACTGTGCCTATTCATAGACAAGTTGCGTTCATGTCTATCCATGCAGTCATATAGGCCTACGTTCCCATTGCTCACTCCCCCCCAGCTTGCCTACCGATCAACCCGGCAATTCCCTCTCGCCCAGATCCATTACAAGTAAAATTAACCAGTTATGTCCCGCATCCAGCAAACATCAACGTCAACTCCTCGGCCTAAATTCCACTTTCACCCCTAACAGTCAAGTCTGCATCAGTTTTCATCCAAGCAGATGTACATGGCTGTGCCGCCATTACACCTATTTGTAACTTCGTGGCGTCGCTCGCGCCAGCACTGAATGCCCCATCCAAAGCTATAAATAAGGTTAAATTACTTGTCAACTCCAACTACATGAATATTTCTCGTGTCTTCTGAATTGCCTCGTCACCCTGAAACTAACTTTTCTTATTTTCCAATGTACCCTCTCAGACACAGCCTTAAACCCAACATCGAAAGCCTCAAATGCACTATGCGCAGGCAAAAACGCCTAATAATTTATCTCTCAGCCCGTGAAACGTCTCGTTTCCAAACATTATAACCTTATCTCACTCTAAGAATTTTCTCTACAATATCACAAGATCGACTAAGCCACCACCTTGACCTAAACACGGGTTGTGGCGCTTGGCTGGTCAAGTCGACATCACTTCTTTTTACATAGTGATGCCCATTCATCCGGATCGTTGGCATTTATTCGGCACACGCTGCCGCAGAAAACTTTTTTCTGTCTGCCTAACTTTCAGCCGCAGAAGCAGCCATAAAATTCTCGAGGATCAAAGATCCCTCACTAGCTCACACTGCAACGAGCTCAGTTTACGGATAACCTTACTTAAAGAATGGAACAGCCTATCCTTCTTTCATAACAAGTGGATTTCTCTCCCCATATATTCAACTATTAACCAACACCGCTCCCTCTATCAATTTCGGGGGGTTTTACCAAGGCAGCTGGTTTGTGGCCTTGGTAAAACCTACGTGGTCCCCCAGTTATTGGATATACCACAGTGAGTCACTAACATCCTCAACACTTTTCGAGTCGTATCCTCTGATCGTATCAGCCTTCCCGCGGGGGGCATAACGGTCCACCACCAACATCACAATGGCAATGAAGCAACCATGCATTACATTAATAAAGTCGTTCCCATTTCCTCACACCAATGTCTTTCCTAAGACGCCTTATTTGGATTTTAGCCAGTTCTTCATAACGTAAACACACCACTTAACATCAACAAATCACCCATAGACGAACATCTCTGGCTTAACCATCCCAGCAGCGCAAGCATGCCTCTGCCAGAGAGCCCAACCTGCCCGCCCAGATGCCAGACAAACCATAACCTTAGAAATACTAACCAAATGCATTTCCACCCTCCGCAAAGGCTATCACTCTATGCATACTGCCCGCACACTCGATGCCATGTTCATTCTGGCCTTCTTCGGTTTTCTAAAATGCTCGGACATCAGAGGATTTCAAAAGCTACATCAGATTGGAACGCACCCTCATCAGAGAGGCCCATCGAACCCTCATCACCCGAATTGTCTAGCTTGAGCCCTCCAACCTCCTACTAGGCTTCTCCTTCTCTTCACCAGCCAGTATCGCCACAGCGACCGCCCCCACCAGGGCCCGTGCTTCCATCTCCTCCCTCCTCCTTCCATCTCCATCACTCCTCAAGAAGCCAGTAGTGCCGAAGCGATCGTCCCTGCAGGGGCCCGTGCTGCTATCTCGTGCCCTGCTGCAGCAGTCGACACTCCTCAAGAAGCCAGTATCACCGCAGCGACCACCCTCGCAGGGACCCATGCTTCCATCTCGAGCTTTGCCACAACAGACACCTCTCCTTCAGAAGCCAGTATTGCCACAGTGACCGCCCCCGCAGGGGCCCGAGCTTCCATTTCTACTCTCCGTTGCATCAGCAAGCATCGTTCAACCAGGAGCCCGCATCTCCACTCTCATCTGCCTCAGCATCTACCGCTCCACAAGGAGCCCGCATCTCTACTCTCAGTAGCCTCTGCAGCCACCGCTCCAGCAGGAGCCCGCATCTCTACTCACTGTTGCTTCAGCAAGCACCGCTCCCGCAGGAGCCCACATCTCTATTACTGCATCCACGACTGCCCCCACAGGGGCTCGCATCTCTATCTTCTGCTGCCGAAGAAAACACCCCCTTGCAGGACCCTTCATCTTCTCCGCTACCGCAGCAGCGCTCGCACCCTCAGGGCCTAAATCCTCCTTCATGCCCTACTCCCAATGCAGGCTACCGCCTTGCGTCTTTCGGGGGTATGCATCGCCCGGCTGCTGTCCCGCATTAATTGCGCCTTTTGGGGTGCGCTCTTGGTTTGTGCCGATTCCGAGCTCGGAGCCTACTCCCCGAACAGCACGCCAAATACGCATACCATTTTCTACCCTTGCTCTATTGTTATTATCTGCATATGCGAACTCGTGAAACAGCACAAACGGGCACGAATCGAGCAAAAATGAACGCCACCTGTTTGGGGCGATTTGGACGACATGGGGTGGAAAGTGACGTCACCAATGTTGGGTGTAACTAGTTACTAAGTAATTAGTTACTGTAATTTAATTACTTTTCCCTTGAAAAAAAAGTAAGGGATTACTCTCAGTTACTTTTGATGTAATTAAACTAAATACTTTGTGTAATATGTGTGTGCAATAGTGGAATTGACATCATTTGTAACACTTTCGTCAGTTAATAATAGTACTTTATGTAGTTTAATATCATTTATTTGAATGAATTAAAAGAGCCCTTTCATGCCTATCCTTCAATCACTTAACTAATTACGGTTGATGTAGGATATAGAAAGTAATTAGTAATAAGTAACTGAATACTTTTTGGAGAGAGTAATTTGTACAGTAATCTAATTACACTATTGAATATGTAATTAGTAACTAGTAATTAATTACGTTTTGAGAGTAACTTACCCAACACTGGACGTCACTGCCCCAAAATTATTCTTGTTATATCTCGGGAAGGAAAGTAGTTACAGTTTGTTTTAATGGCACAAACGAGCACAAACGAACGGCACCAATTTAATACTATTTGGACGACATGGGGTGGAGAGTGACGCCACATAGCCAAAAAAAACCATTTAACCCTTTAGAGCCTAAAGGGAAAATATGTTTTTTTCACACATTTTGTTCTTTTGACTGTCAAATTCTAACACAATGTCCTATCATCATGTGCAAGGTATCGTTTTTTTTTGGAAAACAACGGTCTTTCAATAAAATAAGGGTTTTCACTATTACTGTATGTTGTGAGTTTGTAAATAGAATTTAAATAGACAAAAATAAAAAAACGTAAATACATTTTTACTGATTTTTATTCAGACATTCTCAAAAAACTAAAGAACGAAAGAATCTAGGACTTCAGACATGAAGAATATACTGTAGTACATGCAAAAAAGTCTTTTTAGTATCACTCATGTACATAGTTTTCATTCAGGAGCCTTTTTTGTCACCAGTTCTCCAGGCGTTTTTTTGCACTTTTCACTCCATTCACTCAAATGAATGCATACAAACACACATGCATACACACAAATACAGATGCTTCAACATATGCATGCACACACACATGCATGTGTAACGGAGGCCAGCTGTGCGGTGTGTAAACCTCACTCCCCGACCAACAGAGACGCTCTAGCGACAGACGCTAGAGACTGCGGTCTTTAGCCTCCTCGTTAGAGCGCCCGTCTCCCATCCGGACCGACCGCGGTTCCAGGCCCATGTGAGTGGGACCGGTTACGCATGCACGCACGCACACAAACACACACACTCAGTGATACACATTAGTGATGGGAAGTTCGGATCATTTTACTGACTCGGACCTTTGAGTCTCGTTCAGCAAAATGAACGAATCTTTTTTCGAGTCATCGTTCATTTCGTTCATTTTAGCAAAATATAATTAAAATGTTACATGTTACTTTCCTAACACATCTACTACTTATGCAAACGTTGATCACATTACAAACAACACAAAACTATAATGCTATAAGAAACAGAAAAGATTAATTCATTGTTTACCTGGGTCTTTAGTCTATGATTAGCTCACCACACCTCTTATCTGACAAGTCCTCGGGTTTGACTCCTTCGTTCACGACGTGACAGCTTCGTAAGCTAAACCAATGCAGTCAGAGTATGATTAGTTCACCTCTCGAGTCTTCGGGTTCGAGTTCTTAGTTCTTTTGTCACAGGACCCATAGAAAGTTGCGCAATGCGCATGCGCGAGTGGACGAATCACTCCCCGAGACGACTCGTTCTTCCCGAGTCACATTAAAGATTCGAATCGTTCAAGAACTAATCACCCATCACTAATACACCCATCACTAATACACATGCCCTGCCTATGTCCATGCATAACGTTACTTGTGCGCACATACACGCATATAAGAGCACACACGCATCTATACAAATCCAAGCATGTGCATGAAGGCATACGCACACAACACAAGATATGTGAAACTGGTATTTTGAAACAATAAGTGTAAGCCTATTTTATGAACATTTCTCATGAGACAACATTTACTTACCCCTCCACGTCTGGATCGACACCCACAGCATATTCTGAATATGCAGACTCCGGGTCTTGCACACCGTCAGTTTCATGATCAAAAAGTATCTCAATCACCTCTGATGCTGTATATTTCCTCTTCGCAATGTTTCGTTTGCCTATTTTTATTTTATTTTACTTGCTCAAAAACTCTCTAATCTGTCGCACTCCGTCACTCCCTGTTCATATCTGCCCTTTACTGCTCTCCACGAAAACTGCAGCAAATGGCTTATGAGACGCAAGTGATTACCGTAATACATACATGTTCAAAAATCTCAATTTGTCTACTTTTAGGAGCAATTAGATTTTTTTTGATAGCATAAATGGTTGAAGAGTTACGGTTAAATGAACACCGCTTGGTAAAATGCGTTGGCGACGACACATCCGGCTTAATTTAAAGGGTTAATATCTTGAACGACAAACTAGCACAAACGTTCATTTTTGCGGCACAAATCTGCACAAACACAGCACGAACGAATGGTATCGTTTTGGTGACAATTTATTTATATGGAGTGCCAACTTCATAGAGGTTCCAACTGGTATAGTGTACTTAAATTAGATGCAGCAGACGACCTTTTGCCTTTTGAGAGTCTACTGTATCACATGGAGGACAATGATAAAGAATCACCTACTTACCCGGCCGTCAATCACCCGCCAAGTGTTATATGTGCCAGACAGCTCAGCCAACATGAACACGTGTGACAGACAGACGGATCTCAGATTATAAACGTCACAAGTGCTAGCTTTGTTTTACAACTTGCTGCTCTTTCTTTTCAAAGCTCTTGTATTAAACTTGAACAGAGCGTCAAAACTTCCGTGCTCTTCCGTGCTTCCGTGCTTTATTATTTTTTATAGCGCTTTCTAACGAATTGCATTGTATCGAAGCAGTTGTACGAGAAAAAAGAAAAAGAGGAAAAACGTTGTTCCAAATCTGTATACATTTCTTTGTTCTGATTAACACAGAGAAAGATATTTGAAAGAATGCTTATAACTAAACAGATCTTGCCCCCCATTGACTCATAGTAAGAAAAATTACTTTATCATTTTTTGTTCTATTGAACACAAAAGACGAGATTATGAAGAATGTAGGACAGCAAACAGTTCTGGGGCACTTTTGACTCCCATTGTTTTTATCCTACTATGGTAGTAAATGGGTGGTGAGATCTGTTTGGTTACAAGCATTCTATCAAATATCTTTCTCTGTGTTCATCAGAACAAAGAAATGTATACACAGTTGGAACAACTCGAAGGTGAGTAGGCCTAAATGATGATACAATTTTCATTTTTGGGTGAAGTATCCCTTTAAGACCATGGAGCCTTGTCAACCAGTCCTTTGATCGATGGATGCACTTTTTAGAGCTTCAAAAAGTCGACGCCCATTCACTGCATTCTACTGCTTGGAAGTAAAATGATACGTAGTATTATAACTCTGACTGGACTATTCTTCCAGAAGAAAACCATATTCAGTTAGGATGCATTGAGGGTGAATAAAACATGGGGAAATCGGTGAAATAACCCTTTAAGTGCTTTGTCCATCCTGTCCTGGAGAGTGTTAATATTAAAGTCATCATGTCATGCCATGTGAAAAGTTATAAACAAAAAACATCATACAATACCTGAACAATGTCACTAGGCTCTTTATTTTTGGTGTGTGTAAAGATGACTAAAGATGATCAGCTGAAAGGAGAAAGATAAAATGTATTAAATAATGTAATATAATAATAATAATAATAATATCACTTTTTTATTCAAGTAGCTTTAAAAAGACAAAAATCTGCTGCTGCTTCATGAGAAGGCAGACAGACAGAGTTGTGTTTATTGTTGTGTGACTATTGTATACTGAAGGTAGACATGTTGATAAATTGATAAAGAGATATAATATCACGTTTTATTCAAATTGTTGAATTTAATTGATTAAAACGCCTGGATTTAATCACAAGAATATCTGTATACAAGTACTTTGTTTGTGGTTTAAGCTTCTACAGTATAATCTGTCCACACCTAGTATGGATGAAAACCTTTGAAGGGAAAAAACGTGAAAACTGACAGTGAAGTCCTGCAAAAAGCAACAGACTAAGACAAAGGCAGATGAACTTCCTTAAAGTCAAAATGATAACTATCTCTTACTGTATTCATGTATAGAACACATGACCGAGCCGAACACTTGCAGAGAAAAATACTTCCATGAGCTATTTAAAAGGAAAAATCTTTACCTTCTTCAAACTGAGCGGGAGTCTGGAGAGCCTGAACACCTAGTTTTAAACATCTCAGCACTTCTTATTTGCTCTCGGTTTCCGCACCTGCTGTCAGTCACGTCTCTTTTCCGCACCTGCTGTCAGTCACGCCTCTTTTCTGCACCTGCTGTCAGTCACGCCCGCTTATTGGAAAACGAAACTAGGCTTTAAAGTCCCACTGCAGTCGATGATTTTATCACTGAAAACTCATTTTGAGCATCTAAACAGCATATGTAAATGTTTTTTCCAGGGATGATAATTTCCTCATAAAATGACTTGAATGTACCTCTACACCGATGCCATGTTTCATTTTTCCTCTGACAATGTTGTTCTGTATGTTCTCGCAACACAGTGACGACAGAAATGTTAAGACGCCAAAGGGCTGTTTCAACATTGTTCTGGAACATTCAGCAACTGTAAGGCGACGTTCAGAACACGTTCATACATCGTTTTGGTACAATGGTCTCATTTCCAGAGCAGTAGAGCAGATCATAATATAGGTTTGAGGGTTTAAATATATTCTGTTCACTGTTAAGGGTGTGCTCTTCCTGGGCCTTTCATGTAAATGACTATTTGTGAACTGACCGGATCTAGGACAGAGTCATTTTCTATGTAAATTAGATCTTCATGTGGAGAAAGGGTATTTTGGTCTGGGTATTTAAGAGAAGCTGGCAAAATGTTTGGGGGGCTTCTGAACCCCCTGGTGCCATGTGTTCCTATGTCTTTTTCTACTATGCCTTTTTCGATTGTCAGGTATACGCACCTTTGAGTATTTAATATTTTGTTTTGTATTCTCAAATTGCCATGAAACATTTACCTGACTAATAAATTGTCATGTTTGAATTTATTACGTTAAATCCATGTTACCACAGAATATACATTCAGGTTCGTGACAGACTAAAATCCTGTCGAGGTGGAGCAAACCAATTTTTGAGATTCGACTAACAACTTGGAGCTAGTGTAAGTCTTGTAAGTGAAAGACCGTGGAGGTTTCCGTTTACATTTACATTTATGCATTTGGCAGACGCTGTTATCCAAAGCGACTTACATTTCATTATATTATACATTGTATCTGAGTATGTGCAATCCCTGGGATCGAACCCATGACCTCGGTGTTGCTAACGCCATGCTCGAACCACTGAGCCACAGGTAAGAGCGTTTAGAGCAATGACCAGTCTGTTTGACCATTCTAAATAGGGTGAGCCTCAACCTCTGATTATTGTAATATTATTCTAACTGTACATCATCTTTAAGAATCGAGTAAAAATAGTAAAAATAAAAAGGTTTCAGACATGTGAAAATGATCAGACAGGTGAAAACGTCTTGGTTACGTATGTAATCTCAGTTCTCTGATGGGGGGAATGAGATGTTGTGTTGAGACGACAGAATGGGGTTTGACTTGATAACCAATCATCTCTGATCATACTTTTAAAAGGCCAATGAAATTTGGCTAATGGCGTGGCATGCCAGTCCCCGCCCGTGCATACGGGTATAAAAGGAAAGATGGCGTGCCCATTCATTCACAGCTTCAGGCAGCGCAGCACTGACTGGGCGCGCTCGTTGGTATGGTGTTCTGACATGGTAACAGAGTCTAGTTCCATACCGAGATAAGAGATGCTCTGCACAGGGGAGAGCTTGCTCTTGTCCCGGTTGACCCGGAGGCCCAATCGGTCGAGGTCCGGGGCACGAGGTCCCTGTGCGTACACAACAGATCACGCGAGTGCACCAAGATGAGCCAGTCATCAAGATGGTTGAGGATACGCAACATTGTCAGGGAAGTCACCACAGTCTTGGAAAAGACGATGCGATGGGACTGAAGGACTGAAGACCTAAATTCAGGGTTCATAGTTGGTAAATGAACTTGGCTTGCTGTCCTCGAAGGGGGCTGAAACCCGATTCTTGGCTCAAACTCCAAGCTTAACCCACTTTGTAGCAGAACTGCACAGAGGAAGAATACGAGCAAATAAGGAGGAGATGAGAAGGAGGGATGCTGGAAGAATAGACGCTGAGGCTTAGCCTATCATATTTGTTTGGTACATGTAATATTACTGATTAGAAACAACATTTTTCCACCAAAGAAAAGTTTATTCCTTTAGTGGAATGCATTAGGCGAACCGTTGCGCTATGACAGACAAGAAAAAGATGATGATTCGATGAATCCTCCTGCAGTCATGTGTGTGGATAGTGATGCATTTAAGCAGTCAATGTATTCAGATTTAACAGTTTCACACGTTTTCCTAGCAATGCCTGGAAATAAATAGTAAATTAAATTATTTTAGTCTTCGTATATGCAAATGCTACATGTCATTATGTTGAGAAGTGAACAAAACAATGATACAGTACTTTGGGAGTCCAGCGCTAGTTTTCACTTTTTATTAAAAAAAGTATTATTTCCATAAAAATGAAGTTCTAAATATTGTATTCAATAAGTTAGCTTCTACAATATCAATTTCAACAATGATTTATTTCTCCACATTTTCACATTTCATAAATTATTTCATGGATTAAATTTTAATATGTAAGACAGGGACATCAAAAGGTTTCAGTATTAATGGAACTGTTATGTTGCTGATTAATAAAGTTTAGCAGGTTGTTTACTACGGAAACAAAAGTTCCACCTTTAAATCTCTCGGGATTTAATGTGAACATTTTCATAGAGTTAATGTGGTATTCAGGTATATTATATTTCAGCTCATCTGGTTCCTCCGGTCCACAAAGATTTCTAGTAAACAGATGCAGAAACGGAGTTTAAGAGGTAAACGAAAGTATACGTGTTTACCTCTTAAACTCTTAAACTTAAACATACAACTTTTTATTTGAGGAGGACTGTGCCTTTTAGCCAGTTTCCCAGAATAACGGCCATTATTTCAGTTTCTTTGCATCTTTACATGGCTAAATGTGACACCAGCCGATGAACTAGGTTGTTTTCTATTGAAACGATTAGTCATTTGCTACGAAAAATTCTACTTTTTATTATTTATACCACAAATACACGGTTTGCACCCAACCGTGTTGCGCGTTCACGACTCCCCGTAATGCGTAATCACGTACGAAATAAAGACAGGGACGTTTTGGATGACATGAGGGTGAGTAAATAAGCGCAACATTTTTATTCTAAAGTGAACTCTTCCTTTACTGTAAGTCTGAGCAATCTTGTGCTGCCCACCCCAAGAAGGAACTGCCGAGCAAATGTTTTGAGTATTATTGAGTTTTACATTCAGAATAAATCATTTCTTAACGTTGTCTTGGCTATTAATGGCTTGTCTGATATTTTTCAAACTTTTGAATGCTATGAAGTCCCAACATAAATACTGATATTCAACAGGACAACCGCTTAACAATGCTACAAATAAAATGACTAGGAAGGCTTATGACTTTAATCTTCTGAATACAAGACATCTTGATTTGATCTCTGCTTTTTTTCAGTCCTATAAAGTTTTACACCCTCTTCATGGAAAACAAAAGTAGGTCTATTCAAATTGAAAATGAAAGCGATTCGCAATTAAAGTGATAGAGATAAATGCCTAAAAAGTGTGAATTAAACACAGTGGCTTTACCTTTAAAACTGAGGCAATTATTGGCATAAGCTTTGTGAAAAATGTTATTTGTCCTTTTAGGCTTCACTTGTTATCATCTTGCACACTTAAATAATGGCAACTAACCGCATCAACTCACAAACTATACTTTTAAAGTAAAGTGAGCAGTTGTGGCCGAACGGTCAGAGAGTCACAGCCCAAAGGTTGTGGGTTTGCATCTCAGTACCTGCAGTAAATGTTTTTATGTAATTGTTGTGAAACATTTCTTAAAGCAAAACATGTAATTCATCCATCCTCCAAACATGCTGTCATGTGATTTTTCAGGACAATACTTCTGGAATAGACGGCCAGTTCATCTCAGGAGATTCACAAACGTGCAGAGTGACTGTTGATCTTTCTGTGTTTGTGTTTGCTTTCAGTGTCCCTTTGCAAACTAGGGTGTGTATAACAGTGATGGGGATGTTGATGATTGTTGAACAGGTTTGTTTGTGCTGACAGGTTTTCATTAGTTACCATTTTGTTCCTCTCTTTCTGCATCTGCTCTCTCTCCGCTCATACATGAACGATATTCAGCAAAACAAAGCACTTTAGAAAGAAACATGTATTGATTAAAATATGAAAATAATGAAATAAGAAACGTCTCATTGAATGGGCGTCTGGAGAGAGTAAATACTGTACATGGCAGCAGTCACGACTGTGAAGACGGTTTGCATTGCAGTCAGTTTATTGAGATGTTTTTGCTTTAAATTCCACAAATGATTCATCAACTGTAAAATGGTGAAATTTCTCTTTTGATTATTATTTAAGTTTAGAAATTAAAGTGGAATTTAATAGGTTCCATAATGGGATTAACAAATTTCATTTTCCAAAGAAAAAAATAGAGCCGTTCAGCATTTCCCCTTTTTAAAGAAATTGAAATATTAAAAGCAAAATAGAAATAGAGTAGAACTTGTATCGAGTTCTATTGAGATGTTGAGAGCCTGATTCTGATGTTCTGCAGTTTATGAATCACTTATATTGCCATGCTCTTCTAAAATGCTTAGGATTGTGTTTCTTATGTTCTCCTCTTTGTTCTCTACCTTTATTTTGATGTCTTCCAGGATGGCCTCCAAGGAATAGGCGTATTCTAAAATTCTCCCTTTCTCTTTGTCAGTAAAACCACCAGTGTGTATGCCAATCAGATAGCAGTGTTCATCAAAAACCGGGGAACCAGATGATCCATTAAAGAAACAAGAGTCATAAGGAATCTGGTTTTCTTCCATGTTTTCCAAATATTGTTGAGTAATGACATGAAAGGGATCATTTATTGTATCTTGTGTAGTCTCCCTCTTAATGATGAAGCAGGGGTCCACTTTCTTCACCCCTTCACCTGGATGACCCACAATGCAGATCTGACTTCCAGCACGTGGAGGAGAATAACTGTGATAACTGAGCAGTTTGGTATTGTTGGTAACATCAATTTCCAGTTCAAGAAGAGCGTAGTCAAGATGTCTTCCCTTGCTGTCTCTTCCCTTTGCCACAGCAAACACTTCTTTGTTGACTGACACTTCTATCAGTTGTTTGGACTGGTGATCTTCAAAATTAAATACAGTCGTTACAGTCTTCTGGAGCTGTATTAATGGATAAGGATCCACCTGAATGCAACTAGCAAAGGGCTCAATAACGTGTGCATTAGTGAGGACATATCTGTCGAAGAGTAAGAAGCCAGTTCCCTCAGGTCTACCCTCCACTCGAATCTGACAGACAGCATCAGACAGCTCTGCTAGCATCTTCACTTTCTTCACCTCCAAGAAACTCTTAACACTTTTAGCAAATTCTTCTTTGAAGAAATTTTGCACTTGCTATTTATTCTTAAGATTTTCTCGCTTCTTTAGCTGTTCTAGTAAACCTGCATGTTGCTCACGCAGAAGTTTCAGAATCTCTCCAGAATCTGGCATTTCTTTAGGTGCAGACCATCTAGCTGATGGTCTTGTGGACTTCACTGGGTTTTTCTTTTGTTTTGTTTTTTGCTCAGTGTTCACATGTGTCTGTCTGGTGTCAGCATCATCAGCATCTGAAGCTACTTCAGGTTCAGTCTTGACTGGAGAAGTTAGATCATCTTGACTTTTAGGCTGTTTGGCGCCCTTAAGAACAGTTACTTCAAATTCCTTTTGGTCAAGATGGTTTACTGAGTGTGACATTTCATAGTTGTTATTTCCACCATCAGTGAGCACACAGTGTTTCTCAAATACTTTGTCAAATCGCCCGTCATGCTCAAGAGCAGTTTTCAATGTCTCTCCCTTTCGTGCATATACACAAACATAGTTTATGCTGTCTCTCAGGGCTGTGTTTTCTAGGTAGTTAACCATATTTTTCCCTCCTCTTTTTTTAATGTAGAAGTTGACAAACATGTCAGGTTTACTGGTCTGTGGCGGATTCGTATTTTGGTTCGTAGAAGCACTTCCATCATTTTGAATGAAGTTTACATCTATAATCTCATCGTTGTCAATGAGACAGCAGGGGAAATCCGTCTTCACAGCTGCTCTAGTTATTTTTTTTTTTGATGTTAGAATAAGTACTTGTTTGTCTTTGTTCTTTTGTTTTTCTTTTTCTTGCTTGAAAACACGACTTGTATTAAGAGCATCTAATACAGTCATGGATGGATCACATTGCACTGCATATGTTTTAGAATCAGAGTTTAAACGATACTTAAATGCTTTCTCTTCCTTGTCCTGCATTAGAAAATAAACCAATAAAACATACAAACAAACATTTAATCGCTGTAAATATCACTAAATAAATATAATTCTCATGATAGAAGGGGAAATCTGTCTTCACAACGGCTCTATGCACTGGGTTTTTAATATTAGAATAAGTACCTCCTTGTCTTTGTATTTAGATTTTTGCATTTATTTCTGACAACATGACTTGTATTAAGAGCATCATAGGCCAACGAATAAGTTTAAGAGATTACAAAAAGAGTTTATGGGAAAACCTACTAATTATGCATTCAAATAATAAACATTTGTTATTTAAATGATTTATTATGAGTAAATGTGTTTTATAGAGATCAACCTTCTGCTGATCTTTTGAGGGTTCTTCTTCAACTTCTTTCTTAGGCACTTCATCTATGCTGGCCTGGAAAAATATTAACATTAATGTTAGGTTGTATTTAAAACTGTCTTTCTGTTTTCTATATCAAAATATTATTTCTTTATGTAATCATTCATAATATTTTTCATTTAAATCAACTTAAAAAAATCAACTTCAACCCACCATGTCCATAATGGTGCAGTCAGGCAACTGTTCAGATATAATCAGAAAAGTACACTATAAAAGTGTAAAAAATAATACAATTACAAGAGACATCATACCTACACAAAGTCACTGGGCACAACCAAGCACTGCAGTAGCTATTAAAATATATTTAAAACCTTTTGACGTAGACAAAAAAATCTTTACCTTCTCCAAGTCGAATGGGAGTCTAAAGAGACTGTGTATGTGGCTTTATAACGTTTGCTTTCGGTTTCTGCACCTGTTGTTAGTCACGCCTTTTCTGCCCCTGGATTATACTATTTTGTTATTGATCTAAAATTATCATGACACCAAAAATGAAAGATCTTATTCCCTCCTGCAGACTTAGATGTCTAGAGATGAAAGGGAAGAACAACAAGCAGGAGAAATGGTAGTTGCGTTTAGATGCTCATTCTAACTCCGTCTGACTAGAAACACATTGAGTTGGGCCCAGTTGCATAAACTTAGCTGCTAATTTAAGACTGCATCTTTACAACTAGACTCACTGACTAGCAATTAGTTAGGACTAATCAGTCTTACTTTTCATATTTCAACTAGCCTAACCTACCTTTTTATGTCACTGATTTAAAGAAGTTACGACCAGTCTTGATGAAAAAAAATAGATGACCAACTTCTAAAACTAGTCTAAGCAGTTTATACAATCGGCCTCAGGTGTTATACAAACACAGACAGTTGAAAATTACTGCTTCACAACATTGTCTCGTGACGTTATCAAGAACCTTGAGAAGACAATACGAATACAGTATCCAATGTAACGGTAATAAAAGTAATGTATAATATAATAGACAAATGGGAATGAATATCATCTAAAATATATAATAATAAAATAGAATAATAAGGATAAGGACATGAGAAATTAAATATAACACTAAATGTATGTCTGTACTCTCAAGTCAGAATTTCACCATCTTAAGAAAACGTACGTGGGAACACACACACACTGGTTTCCATGGTTTATGGGGACATTCCATAGACTACCATTGATTTTATATCAGGCAAATGATATATTCTATCCCTACCCCAACACCTAATAATCACACAAACCTTTCTGCACTCTTACATTTTCAATAAAAACCATTCTATGCGATTTATAAGCTGTTTTCCCTCATGGGGACCTACAAAATGTCCCCACAAGGTCAAAATCTACTGGTATTTCTATCTTTGTGGAGACATTAGGTCCAAAAACATTGATGAATACCAGTACAGACACACACACACGCGCGTGTACAGGCTGCTTTTAAGAAATTCGATCTATCGCAGTCACGCCTGTTTTAAGGAAATTGAAAGTATAGGCTTTAAAATTATGATGGAATTTTCCTATATTAAAGTGACAGGGATGAACTAAAAATGACAACATTTGTAAAGATTGACTTCTCAACTAAATCACCTTTACATTTGTCCAGATTAATGTGGACATTTTCATAGAGTAAATGTGATAGTCTGGTGTTTCATATTTCAGCTCTTCTAGTTCTTCTGGTTCTACAGAGAATTGTAAGAAAACAGAAACTGAAGCAGAGGTTAAGAGGAAATCGAAAGTATTTGTGTTGTTATTTGCTCTGAAGTGGTCTTTTGTGAAGTAGGGTGTGTGTAACAATGATGAGTGTGATGATGATTTGTTTGAGCTGTCAGGTCTTCTTTGGTAACCAGTGAATCTTCTTTCACTGAGATCTATAAACAGGTTCTGATCCACACAGATGACAAACCAGACAGTCTCTGGGGTTCTAGTAAAACTACACTTATCACACAGACAAAGACAGGCGATTTACTATTGTGGTCTGTCAGGACACTTATACTGTGCATGTGATGGTATCAAGCGCCATCTAGTGGTGTAGCTCATGATGGACTGCAGGAATGTGACTGCAAATCTGACCATTCTTCTCTAAGGGGCTGTGTCCACAGAGGCGTTTTCTGCCTCGTTTTTTGAAACACGTATACTTTTGTTTTCCTCTCAACCTCCGCTTATGTGTCTGTGTGTCTGAACCGGAGGAACCAGACGAACAGAAATATGAATCACAATCACATTTAGGTACTCTTTGACAATGTCCACATGAATCTGGGCAAATGTTAAGGTTGTACTCTAGTTTCAAACATTCTCTATCCACACACTGGTGTTTTTAAACATTTACCAAAAGTTACTAGTCCACAGTGAAACTGTAAATGACTAAATCCCCTCACTGCTCTTGCATAGAAACGTCATAATTCAAATAATAAAACTAATCGTGTGTTAATACTTAAATGTGATGCATTTTAATTAAATTGGGTTTAATATGTAAGAACACGTAGTCCTAATGAATTTAAAGCGCATTTTATTTATTAATATTATTACATAAATCTTACTCGTTTCATTTACAAATATCTTACAAATTTGTATCACATTAAGTTTATTACTTTGTTTAGTTTAAAAATATGTCATCCAAATGGATGGAAATTCTATATGTAATCAAAATACATAAATCTTTTTTGAGTGTATGTACCAAACAAATAAAGGCTAGTTCTTCAATAAAATGAGGAGTCAATCGTTACAATTGTTGTCATTTTTAGTTAATTCCTGCCATTTTTGGGGGGGGGCATGTTAGGGATGGGCGATATTATATCGTTTGCGATATACCGGTAGAAATTCCCCACACGATAGGAATTAGTCTTCCCGCGATATAAACGATAAATTCTAGTTGATGACGTATTTCTTTGTGAGACCCATTCACAGCTCATAATTATGTGAAGCGAAAACGGGTATAGCGGAGGGCGGACGTGAAGCTGAGAAAGAGTTTGCACTAAAAGACGAGCTCTAAATCTCGTTTAGGTTGGCACTGTAGATGCATCCGAGTTCATGTTTAGTTTCACTTTCGTTTTATTTAATTCGTTTGTTAAGTATTCGTTGATAGTCATAATGCGTTACACCACAACATTTAGTTTAGCTAAAAGTATTTATTTAAACATTCGTTAGATGTTATGCGCGCGTGCGCAAATAGTTCAGTATGATTTCTTGCCTGTTATATACAGGATGAACGGAGCGTCCCGTGCGCAGCTCGCGCCCACATGTGCTTTCATAGCGACACAGCACTGCTGCCTGTTTACATACAGTACGAATGTTTACATACAGTACGAATGCGAGTTTGTATTACGTTATTTTAAATACGTTTATGAGCGTATAAAAGCATGGATTATTTAATTAGATTTCTTTTATCCGCATTTTCTGTTCTCTTTCTGTAGCGCGAGTCATAGACAGATTCAGTGTATGTTGCTGTGTCTTACTGTATTCTTATACAACACATGATCGAGCTAAACACTTACAGAAAAAAATATTTCCATAAGATATTTAAAATGAAAACAGAAGATTTACCTTCTCCAAATTGAGCGGGAGTCTGGAGAGCCTAAATGCCTGGTTTTCTAAAGTGTCTGCACTTTTTATTTGCTCTCGGTTTCCATACCTGGTGTCAGTCACGCCTCTTTTCTGCACCTGGTGTCAGTCACGCCTCTTTTCTGCACCTGGTGTCAGTCACGCCTCTTTTCTGCACCTGGTGTCAGTCACGCCTCTTTTCTGCACCTGGTGTCAGTCACGCCTCTTTTCTGCACCTGGTGTCAGTCACGCCTCTTTTCTGCACCTGGTGTCAGTCACGCCTCTTTTCTGCACCTGGTGTCAGTCACGCCTCTTTTCTGCACCTGTGTCAGTCACGCCTCTTTTCTGCACCTGCTGTCAGTCACGCCTCTTTTCTGCACCTGCTGTCAGTCACGCCTCTTTTCTGCACCTGTCATCACCTTTGTGTACTGTACGTCACGTCACGCCTTTCACCTGTGTCAGTCACGCCTCTTGCACCTGCTGTCAGTCACGCCTCTTTTCTGCACCTGCTGTCAGTCACGCTCTATTCTGCCCTGTTCAGTCACGCCTCTTTTCTGCACCTGGTGTCCAGTCACGCCTCTTTCTGCACCTGTGTCAGTCACGCCTCTTTTCTGCACCTGGTGTCAGTCACGCCTCTTTTCTGCACCTGGTGTCAGTCACGCCTCTTTTCTGCACCTGGTGTCAGTCACGCCTCTTTTCTGCACCTGGTGTCAGTCACGCCTCTTTTCTGCACCTGGTGTCAGTCACGCCTCTTTTCTGCACCTGCTGTCAGTCACGCCTCTTTTCTGCACCTGCTGTCAGTCACGTCTCTTTTCTGCACCTGGTGTCAGTCACGCTCTTTTCTGCACTGGCTGTGTCAGTCAGTCTTTCACTGCCCTCTTTTCTGCACCTGGTGTCAGTCACGCCTCTTTTCTGCACCTGGTGTCAGTCACGCCTCTTTTCTGCACTGTGTCAGTCACGCTCTTTTCTGCACCTGTGTCAGTCACGCTCTTTTCTGCACCTGGTGTCAGTCACGCCTCTTTTTGCACCTGTGTCAGTCACGCCTTCTTTTCTGCACCTGTGTCAGTCACGCCTCTTTTCTGCACCTGTGTAGTCAGCTTTTTCTGCACTGGTGTCAGTCACGCCTCTTTTCTGCACCTGTGTAGTCCAGTCCGACTGCCTCTTTTCTGCACCTGGTGTCAGTCACGCCTCTTTTCTGCACCTGGTGTCAGTCACGCCTCTTTTCTGCACCTGCTGTCAGTCACGCCTCTTTTCTGCACCTGCGTGTCAGTCACCTCTCTTTTCTGCACCTGGTGTCAGTCACGCCTCTTTTCTGCACCTGGTGTCAGTCACGCCTCTTTTCTGCACCTGGTGTCAGTCACGCCTCTTTTCTGCACCTGTGTCGTCACGCCTCTTTTCTGCACTGTGTCAGTCACGCCTCTTTTCTGCACCTGGTGTCAGTCACGCCTCTTTTCTGCACCTGGTGTCAGTCACGCCTCTTTTCTGCACCTGCTGTCAGTCACGCCTCTTCTCACCGTTCAGTCCTCTCTCTTTCTGCACCTGGTGTCAGTCACGCCTCTTTTCTGCACCTGGTGTCAGTCACGCCTCTTTTCTGCACCTGGTGTCAGTCACGCCTCTTTTCTGCACCTGGTGTCAGTCACGCCCGATTTCATCGCCTCCTGCGCACGGCTGGGTGTCAGTCACGCCTCTTTTCTCATGGGCACTCACTCCTATCATCAGCCCACTTTCATCACGTCTTTCACCTGCGTCAGTCACGTCTCTCTTGTCTCGTCTTGACCTGGTGTCAGTACGTCTTTCTCACTGCATCCTTTCTGACTGTTGTCATCACTCCTTGACCGCACCGTCTTTTCTGCACCTGGTGTCAGTCACGCTCTTCTGCACCTGTGTCAGTCACGCCTCTTTTCTGCACCTGGTGTCAGTCACGCCTCTTTTCTGCACCTGGTGTCAGTCACGCCTCTTTTCTGCACCTGGTGTCAGTCACGCCTCTTTTCTGCACCTGGTGTCAGTCACGCCTCTTTTCTGCACCTGGTGTCAGTCACGCCTCTTTTCTGCACCTGGTGTCAGTCACGCCTCTTTTCTGCACCTGGTGTCAGTCACGCCTTTTTCTGCACGCTGCTGTCAGTCACGTCTATCTGCACTCTGCAGTCGCTCTTTTTGCACCTGGTGTCAGTCACGCCTCTTTTCTGCACCTGTGTCAGTCACGCCTCTTTTTGCACTGGTGTCATCACGCCTCTTTTCTGCACCTGTGTCAGTCACGCCTCTTTCTCATGTGTCATACGCTCTTTGACCTGGTGTCAGTCACGCCTCTTTTGCACCTGGTTCAGTCAGCCTCTTTTGATGGTGCAGAGCTCTTTCTGCACCTTCAGTCACGCCTCTTCGCACGGTGTCAGTACGCCTTTTTCTGCACTTGTCAGTCACGCCTCTCTGCACTGGTGTCAGTCACGCTCTTTCTGCACCTGGTTCAGTCACGCTCTTTTCTGCACCGGTGTAGCACGTCTTTTCTGCACTCGTCAGTCACGCCTCTTTCTGCACCTGCTGTAGTCACGTCTCTTTTCTGCACCTGTGTCAGTCACACCCGCTGAAGGAAATCGAAACTAAATGCGTACATGCCCCCCCAAAAAATGGCAGGAATTAACCAAAAATGACAACAATTGTAACGATTGACTCCTCATTTTATTGAAGAACTAGCCTTTATTTGTTTGGTACATACACTCAAAAAAGATTTATGTATTTTGATTACATATAGAATTTCCATCCATTTGGATGACATATTTTTAAACTAAACAAAGTAATAAACTTAATGTGATACAAATTTGTAAGATATTTGTAAATGAAACGAGTAAGATTTATGTAATAATATTAATAAATAAAATGCGCTTTAAATTCATTAGGACTACGTGTTCTTACATATTAAACCCAATTTAATTAAAATGCATCACATTTAAGTATTAACACACGATTAGTTTTATTATTTGAATTATGACGTTTCTATGCAAGAGCAGTGAGGGGATTTAGTCATTTACAGTTTCACTGTGGACTAGTAACTTTTGGTAAATGTTTAAAAACACCAGTGTGTGGATAGAGAATGTTTGAAACTAGAGTACAACCTTAACATTTGCCCAGATTCATGTGGACATTGTCATAGAGTACCTAAATGTGATTGTGATTCATATTTCTGTTCGTCTGGTTCCTCCGGTTCAGACACACAGACACATAAGCGGAGGTTGAGAGGAAAACAAAAGTATACGTGTTTCAAAAAACGAGGCAGAAAACGCCTCTGTGGACACAGCCCCTTAGAGAAGAATGGTCAGATTTGCAGTCACATTCCTGCAGTCCATCATGAGCTACACCACTAGATGGCGCTTGATACCATCACATGCACAGTATAAGTGTCCTGACAGACCACAATAGTAAATCGCCTGTCTTTGTCTGTGTGATAAGTGTAGTTTTACTAGAACCCCAGAGACTGTCTGGTTTGTCATCTGTGTGGATCAGAACCTGTTTATAGATCTCAGTGAAAGAAGATTCACTGGTTACCAAAGAAGACCTGACAGCTCAAACAAATCATCATCACACTCATCATTGTTACACACACCCTACTTCACAAAAGACCACTTCAGAGCAAATAACAACACAAATACTTTCGATTTCCTCTTAACCTCTGCTTCAGTTTCTGTTTTCTTACAATTCTCTGTAGAACCAGAAGAACTAGATGAGCTGAAATATGAAACACCAGACTATCACATTTACTCTATGAAAATGTCCACATTAATCTGGACAAATGTAAAGGTGATTTAGTTGAGAAGTCAATCTTTACAAATGTTGTCATTTTTAGTTCATCCCTGTCACTTTAATATAGGAAAATTCCATCATAATTTTAAAGCCTATACTTTCAATTTCCTTAAAACAGGCGTGACTGCGATAGATCGAATTTCTTAAAAGCAGCCTGTACACGCGCGTGTGTGTGTGTCTGTACTGGTATTCATCAATGTTTTTGGACCTAATGTCTCCACAAAGATAGAAATACCAGTAGATTTTGACCTTGTGGGGACATTTTGTAGGTCCCCATGAGGGAAAACAGCTTATAAATCTCATAGAATGGTTTTTATTGAAAATGTAAGAGTGCAGAAAGGTTTGTGTGATTATTAGGTGTTGGGGTAGGGATAGAATATATCATTTGCCTGATATAAAATCAATGGTAGTCTATGGAATGTCCCCATAAACCATGGAAACCAGTGTGTGTGTGTTCCCACGTACGTTTTCTTAAGATGGTGAAATTCTGACTTGAGAGTACAGACATACATTTAGTGTTATATTTAATTTCTCATGTCCTTATCCTTATTATTCTATTTTATTATTTTATATTTTAGATGATATTCATTCCCATTTGTCTATTATATTATACATTACTTTTATTACCGTTACATTGGATACTGTATTCGTATTGTCTTCTCAAGGTTCTTGATAACGTCACGAGACAATGTTGTGAAGCAGTAATTTTCAACTGTCTGTGTTTGTATAACACCTGAGGCCGATTGTATAAACTGCTTAGACTAGTTTTAGAAGTTGGTCATCTATTTTTTTTCATCAAGACTGGTCGTAACTTCTTTAAATCAGTGACATAAAAAGGTAGGTTAGGCTAGTTGAAATATGAAAAGTAAGACTGATTAGTCCTAACTAATTGCTAGTCAGTGAGTCTAGTTGTTAAGATGCAGTCTTAATTTTGCAGCTAAGTTTATGCAACTGGGCCCATCTCAATGTGTTTCTAGTCAGACGGAGTTAGAATGAGCATCTAAACGCAACTACCATTTCTCCTGCTTGTTGTTCTTCCCTTTCATCTCTAGACATCTAAGTCTGCAGGAGGGAATAAGATCTTTCATTTTTGGTGTCATGATCATTTTAGATCAATAACAAAATAGTATAATCCAGGGGCAGAAAAGGCGTGACTAACAACAGGTGCAGAAACCGAAAGCAAACGTTATAAAGCCACATACACAGTCTCTTTAGACTCCCATTCGACTTGGAGAAGGTAAAGATTTTTTTGTCTACTTCAAAAGGTGTTAAATATATTTTAATGGCTACTGCAGTGCTTGGTTGTGCCCAGTGACTTTGTTTAGGTATGATGTCTCTTGTAATTGTATTATTTTTTACACTTTTATAGTGTACTTTTCTGATTATATCTGAACAGTTGCCTGACTGCACCATTATGGACATGGTGGGTTGAAGTTGATTTTTTTGTTTTTTTTAAGTTGATTTAAATGATAAATATTATGAATGATTACATAAAGAAATAATATTTTGCTATAGAAAACAGAAAGACAGTTTTAAATACAACTTAACATTAATGTTAATATTTTTCCAGGCCAGCATAGATGAAGTGCCTAAGAAAGAAGTTGAAGAAGTACCCTCAAAAGATCAGCAGAAGGTTGATCTCTATAAAACACATTTACTCATAATAAATCATTTAAATAACAAATGTTATTTAATAATAATTAGTATGTTTTCCCATAAACTCTTTTTGTAATCTCTTAAATTTATTCGTTGGCCTATGATGCTCTTAATACAAGTCATGTTGTCAGAAATAAATGCAAAAATCTAAATACAAAGACAAGGAGGTACTTATTCTAATATTAAAAACCCAGTGCATAGAGCCGTTGTGAAGACAGATTTCCCCTTCTATCATGTGAATTATATTTATTTAGTGATATTTACAGCGATTAAATGTTTGTTTGTATGTTTTATTGGTTTATTTTCTAATGCAGGACAAGGAAGAGAAAGCATTTAAGTATCGTTTAAACTCTGATTCTAAAACATATGCAGTGCAATGTGATCCATCCATGACTGTATTAGATGCTCTTAATACAAGTCGTGTTTTCAAGCAAGAAAAAGAAATTCTTAAGAACAAAGACAAACAAGTACTTATTCTAACATCAAAATTTTAATTTTCTAGAGCTGCTGTGAAGACGGATTTCCCCTGCTGTCTCATTGACAACGATGAGATTATAGATGTAAACTTCATTCAAAATGATGGAAGTGCTTCTACGAACCAAAATACGAATCCGCCACTGTCCAGTAACCCTGACATGTTTGTCATCTTCTACATTAAAAAAAGAGGAGGGAAAAATATGGTTAACTACCTAGAAAACACAGCCCTGAGAGACAGCATAAACTATGTTTGTGTATATGCACGTAAGGGAGAGACATTGAAAACTGCTCTTGAGCATGACGGGCGATTTGACAAAGTATTTGAGAAACACTGTGTGCTCACTGATGGTGGAAATAACAACTATGAAATGTCACACTCAGTAAACCATCTTGACCAAAAGGAATTTGAAGTAACTGTTCTTAAGGGCGCCAAACAGCCTAAAAGTCAAGATGATCTAACTTCTCCAGTCAAGACTGAACCTGAAGTAGCTTCAGATGCTGATGATGCTGACACCAGACAGACACTTGTGAACACTGAGCAAAAAACAAAACAAAAGAAAATCCCAGTGAAGTCCACAAGACCATCAGCTAGATGGTCTGCACCTAAAGAAATGCCAGATTCTGGAGAGATTCTGAAACTTCTGCGTGAGCAACATGCAGGTTTACTAGAACAGCTAAAGAAGCGAGAAAATCTTAAGAATAAATTGCAAGTGCAAAATTTCTTCAAAGAAGAATTTGCTAAAAGTGTTCAGAGTTTCTTGGAGGTGAAGATAGTGAAGATGCTTGCAGAGCTGTCTGATGCTGTCTGTCAGATTCGAGTGGAGGGTAGACCTGAGGGAACTGGCTTCTTACTCTTCGACAGATATGTCCTCACTAATGCACACGTTATTGAGCCCTTTGCTAGTTGCATTCAGGTGGATCCTTATCCATTAATACAGCTCCAGAAGACTGTAACGACTGTATTTAATTTTGAAGATCACCAGTCCAAACAACTGATAGAAGTGTCAGTCAATAAAGAAGTTTTTGCTGTGGCAAAGGGAAGAGACAGCAAGGGAAGACATCTTGACTACGCTCTTCTTGAACTGGAAATTGATGTTACCAACAATACCAAACTGCTCAGTTTTCACAGTTATTCTCCTCCACGTGCTGGAAGTCAGATCTGCATTGTGGGTCATCCAGGTGAAGGGGTGAAGAAAGTGGACCCCTGCTTCATCATTAAGAGGGAGACTACACAAGATACTATAAATGATCCCTTTCATGTCATTTCTCAACAATATTTGGAAAACATGGAAGTAAACCAGATTCCTTATGACTCTTGTTTCTTTAATGGATCATCTGGTTCCCCGGTTTTTGATGAACACTGCTATCTGATTGGCATTCACACTGGTGGTTTTTCTGACAAAGAGAAAGGGAGTATTTTAGAATACGCCTATTCCTTGGAGGCCATCCTGGAAGACATCAAAATAAAGGTTGAGAACAAAGAGGAGAACATAAGAAACACAATCCTAAGCATTTTAGAAGAGCATGGCAATATAAGTGATTCATATACTGCAGAACATCAGAATCAGGCTCTCAACATCTCAATAGAACTCGATACAAGTTCTACTCTATTTCTATTTTGCTTTTAATATTTCAATTTCTTTAAAAAGGGGAAATGCTGAACGGCTCTATTTTTTTCTTTGGAAAATGAAATTTGTTAATCCCATTATGGAACCTATTAAATTCCACTTTAATTTCTAAACTTAAATAATAATCAAAAGAGAAATTTCACCATTTTACAGTTGATGAATCATTTGTGGAATTTAAAGCAAAAACATCTCAATAAACTGACTGCAATGCAAACCGTCTTCACAGTCGTGACTGCTGCCATGTACAGTATTTACTCTCTCCAGACGCCCATTCAATGAGACGTTTCTTATTTCATTATTTTCATATTTTAATCAATACATGTTTCTTTCTAAAGTGCTTTGTTTTGCTGAATATCGTTCATGTATGAGCGGAGAGAGAGCAGATGCAGAAAGAGAGGAACAAAATGGTAACTAATGAAAACCTGTCAGCACAAACAAACCTGTTCAACAATCATCAACATCCCCATCACTGTTATACACACCCTAGTTTGCAAGGGACACTGAAAGCAAATACAAACACAGAAAGATCAACAGTCACTCTGCACGTTTGTGAATCTCCTGAGATGAACTGGCCGTCTATTCCAGAAGTATTGTCCTGAAAAATCACATGACAGCATGTTTGGAGGATGGATGAATTACATGTTTTGCTTTAAGAAATGTTTCACAACAATTACATAAAAACATTTACTGCAGGTACTGAGATGCAAACCCACAACCTTTGGGCTGTGACTCTCTGACCGTTCGGCCACAACTGCTCACTTTACTTTAAAAGTATAGTTTGTGAGTTGATGCGGTTAGTTGCCATTATTTAAGTGTGCAAGATGATAACAAGTGAAGCCTAAAAGGACAAATAACATTTTTCACAAAGCTTATGCCAATAATTGCCTCAGTTTTAAAGGTAAAGCCACTGTGTTTAATTCACACTTTTTAGGCATTTATCTCTATCACTTTAATTGCGAATCGCTTTCATTTTCAATTCGAATTTTGTTTTCCATGAAGAGGGTGTAAAACTTTATAGGACTGAAAAAAAGCAGAGATCAAATCAAGATGTCTTGTATTCAGAAGATTAAAGTCATAAGCCTTCCTAGTCATTTTATTTGTAGCATTGTTAAGAGGTTGTCCAGTTGAATATCAGTATTTATGTTGGGACTTCATAGCATTCAAAAGTTTGAAAAATATCAGACAAGCCATTAATAGCCAAGACAACGTTAAGAAATGATTTATTCTGAATGTAAAACTCAATAATACTCGAAACATTTGCTCGGCAGTTCCTTCTTGGGGTGGGCAGCACAAGATTGCTCAGTCTTACAGTAAAGGAAGAGTTCACTTTAGAATAAAAATGTTACGCTTATTTACTCACCCTCATGTCATCCAAGACGTCCCTGTCTTTATTTCGTACGTGATTACGCATTACGGGGAGTCGTGAACGCGCAACACGGTTGGGTGCAAACCGTGTATTTGTGGTATAAATTATAAAAAGTAGAATTTTTCGTAGCAAATGACTAATCGTTTCAATAGAAAACAACCTAGTTCATCGGCTGGTGTCACATTTAGCCATGTAAAGATGCAAAGAAACTGAAATAATGGCCGTTATTCTGGGAAACTGGCTAAAAGGCACAGTCCTCCTCAAATAAAAAGTTGTGTGTGTGTGTGTGTGTTCATGTTTGTATATCCCGGTGGGGACCTAAACCTGAATGCACACCAACTCATGGGGACTCGTGTCACTGTGGGGACCAAAATTGAGGTCCTCATTGGCACAAAAGCTTATAAATTGTACAGAACAATATTTTTTTAAATCTAAAATCTTTAGGTTTAGGGGTAGGGTTAGGGGATAGAATATGTTTGTACAGTATAAAACACATTACACCTATGGACTGTCCCCACGGAGATAATAAACCAGACATGTGTATGCGTGTGTGTGTGTGACACTACACGTGTCATTCACACGTCAGCACACTGCTGTTGAGATTGACAGCTGAAACTCTTTTAGACACGCACACTCGTACACACCACACATCTGACAACATTGCAGACTGTCCAGTTTGTCATCCGTGTGGATCAGAACCTGTTTATAGATCTCAGTGAAAGAAGATTTGCTGTAACCAATGAAAACCTGACAGCACAAACAAATCTAATCGTTCATCAATCATCAACCTTCTCATCATTGTTACACACGCCCTACTTCACAAAAGACCACTTCAAAGCAAATAAGAACACGTATACTTTCGTTTACCTCTTAAACTCCATTTCTGCATCTGTTTACTAGAAATCTTTGTGGACCGGAGGAACCAGATGAGCTGAAATATAATATACCTGAATACCACATTAACTCTATGAAAATGTTCACATTAAATCCCGAGAGATTTAAAGGTGGAACTTTTGTTTCCGTAGTAAACAACCTGCTAAACTTTATTAATCAGCAACATAACAGTTNGTTAGTTATCATTTTGACTTTTAGGAAGTTCATCTGCCTTTGTCTTAGTCTGTTGCTTTTTGCAGGACTTTACTGTCAGTTTTCCTGTTTTTTTTCCATCCACACCAGGTGTGGACAGATTATAGTTGCTTAAACAACAAACAGGCAGAAAAAGTACTTACACTCAGATATTCTTGCACAGCAAAATCGCCAGTGTTAAAAAGGTCAAATTAACTCTCACATATAATCCACACTTCGATAGTGTGGATTATATATACACTGTGAGTGTTAATTGGACCTTTTTAACACTGGCGATTTTGCTGTGTGTTCTTAAATCCAGGCTTTTTTAATGAATTAAATTCAACAATTAAATAAAAATGCTTTACCATAAAACTTTTAAACAATAGAATCTAGATTTATCAACATGTCTACCATCAATCTACGATAGTCACACAACAAACACAACTCTGTCTGTCTGCCTTCTCATGAACACAACCGTGCTGTTTTTTAGAAGAGCAGCAGATTTTTGTCTTTTTAAAGCTACTTGAATAAAATAAAGTGATATTATTAAGTCAAGTATTAAATGTTTTCTTTTCCTTTCAGCTGATCATCTTTAGTCATCTTTACACACACCAAAAACAAAGAGCCTAGTGACATTGCTCAGGTATTGTATGATGTTTATAGTGTTTAAGGCATTTGAAACGGCACTTTTCACACGGCATGACATGATGGCATTAATGTTGACACTCTCCAGGACAGGATGAATAAAGCGCTTAAGAAAGAAGAAGAGCTAATCACTTAACATGTCCTAATAATGAATCATTTAAATGATAACCTTTTTTTCACTGGTATTCACTTGAATCTTTTTTTGTATGTGATCTGTCATTTCTACAATTCATAGATTAAAATCTGAAACATATGTAGTGACTTATGAAACATTTGACTCAAAATGCCTTTAAATGAGCAAAACCAAAGATGATCGAAATCGATGCCCATCACATAAACAGAATAAATGGAAACTAGGTTACCTGATTACCTTAAAAATCCATAGATATCGCTGATAGTTTATACTATTAATACACTTTTTCCAACAAGCGGATGTAACGAGACCAGTTTACCGGTTTAGTCACGTGACATTCGACATCTGTCCTAACATTAGAAGACCAAATGCCTGCTGCTGTGAAGACAGATTTCCGTCTTATTTCCCTCTTCTCCGTAACTTTTGCCTGTCTATCACCATCTGTGTTAGAAACAAAATGTATAACCCGCTGACACGAGAGCCAACAGCGTGAATGGCTGAGGAACAGACTCATGATAGATCCAACTATATGGCTTGCAGATCCAAAGATTAGAGTCCAGTTTCACTAGATCTCTCTTCGTCAGGAAATGACTAAATCTGAACATATTAAAACTGTAAATCAACCACCAGGTAGACACAGAGACGAAGGGAAGAACAGCAGGCAGGAGACGAAGTGATGTTGAATAAAATGAAAATGATTTATTGAATCATCTCCGTTGTTCTTCAATGCTCAGTCGATCTCCGTCTGACTACGAACAGATTCAATAGATATTATTATATTTTTCTACTCAGACCTATCACTCACCTGAGCCAGAAGAGGAACCTCACACCATGGAAGCACATTCTGTTCCTAGCATTGTAGAGTCTGTAGGTCATAATGGCTCTCAAGCTATCCTGGACAGTATGGCTTTGACAGTGGAGGAACGGAGTGCCATTCAGGAGGCAACAATTGGTCAGCGCGACAATCCAATGTGGCATTTGTTTAGGAGAGGGAGGCTGACTGCCAGCAACTTTGGAGATGTCCTAATGTCAAATGTTGTTACTGATGAACTTCTTGTCAGGGTGCTGGGAGACCAACCACTGGAGGGTCATCCAGCTATAGACTGGGGTATTGAGAACGAGAGTAAGGCCATCCAGGCATTCACCACTAAAACTCAGAGGGAAGTCCAGGAGTCCGGCTTGTGGCTGTCTCTGTCGGGAGTGTTGGGAGCATCTCCAGATGGTCTGGTGGGGTCGTCTGAAATATTGGAGGTCAAGTGTCCCTACAATGCAAGAGAAATGACAATTGATGATGCAGTGAAAATGAAGCGCTTCTATTTCAGTAAGGAAGGGGATACTTACAGCTTGCGCAGAGACCATCGCTACTGGCACCAAGTACAGGGGCAGCTTCACCTCACTGAAAGACAAACCTGCTACTTCGTCGTGTGGATGACAAAAGACAGTGTCATTATACCCATATCCAGAGATGACACATGGCAACCAAACCTGCAGGTCCTGGAAGACCTTTTTAAGACCCACGTGCTTCACATGCTGCACAACATAAATCAATAACAATTAATAATGTTTAATATAACTACATATATAGTTTAGAAAGAGTCATGTTTATTAGAGAGTTGACTAAATAATAATTATCATAAAAATTAATGTAAGGTAATCTGGGATTTGGGATTTAATATAGTTTGATGGGTTGAGTGTCCTGTATGTGTTGTTATGGTTATCAATTCTGTTACTAATTTTTGTTTAAGAACATTTTAGAAAAATCTGAATAAAAAATCTGTTGCCATTTTTGAGTTTTGCTGAATGATAAATACACTATTTTTACTCCCCTATTGAAAAATGGTGCAAAAGAAAAGAGGTGAAATCAGTATGAGTGTGTATATCTAAATGAGTTTCAGCTGTCAATCTCAACATTAAAGGGGTTCAGTTGTACAGTGGCATGATGAACTCCATCTTAAATGGTTTATAAAGCATTTTCTTATATATTATCATGCAGTTTGGTGATAAAAATGAACAATGACCAGTCGCAGCACCAAATTATACAGCTTTTCCCTAAAACATGATCAATAATCTTTAACCTTAAACCAAACATGGATGTGTTACGCTTTAGCCGGCCACATCACATGTTTTGTGTGTGAATTTCAGTATGAGGTGGTTCTGCAGTGCTCAAGTGTGAACGGATCACGTATGTTGTGGTGTTTGTCGTTAGTTTTGTTGTGTTGTAATGAGTTGACTGAGGTTCTGTAGGATTTAACCACTCTTCACATGTTCTACATGACCCATAGACTCATAACTCACACACAGGTACAACATGACCTTTGACCTCACACACGGACACTGGTTTCATGCTGTCTTTACATCATTTTTACATAGTTTTTTATCATCATTAATAATCTTTAAAGAAAAACGAATAAAGGTCCCCATCACATGCTTTTAGAAGAAACTAACCTTTACAAAAATTAACCATGGTTTAAAACCAAAAACCCATGGTTTTACCACAGTTGAGACCAAAAAACAGAGTTACTATAGTAAAACCACAGTTTCCACAAAATTACCAGATAGGGAACAGATTTGGACGGCCTCTGGTTTGTCTCCACAGTCACAGAAACACGAATTATTTGGACTCAATTTACCTGTTACAAAAACAGGTGATTTACTGCTGTGGTTTGTCATGACTCTTATTTTGTAAATCTGATGGTGTCCAGCGCCATCTAGTGGTCTAGCTCATGATGGACTGCAGTCATGTGACGGTGTCAAGGTCCTGCCCATATTCCCTGATGTGATGACTCAATCGTGTAGAATTCATCGTGTAGAATCATGTTACCGCACCCCTTTTTATTACATCTTATAACTGTAATGTGTTTTGGGCTTTATTCCAGTAGGATTTAATGGTTTTCTATTGGTTCCACCATTTGGTAATGAAAAAAATGATGGTACATCATTTTTTTATTGTTCCCTATGGACTTTTTTATTCAATCTTAATAAAAATACAAATGAAGAGTTTGGTTCCAAAATGAGATAACTGAGATAACATACATACTGATGAAACATCCAACTAAAACAAAAATCTTGTTTTTTTATTGTGTTATCATGTTTTTTTTGTGTTAGTTAGCTGTATTTTTTTAGTTATTATGGCTTAAATCAAAACAAACCAACTGCAGTTTGATTGATATATGTGCATAATTGGAATGCACAATAAAAAAACATGATTTTTGAAACTTTTTAAAGTTATCTCGTTTTGGAACCAAACTCTTCAAATACAGTAAGGCAGTTCAAAACCATAGAGCAAGAGATTCTGAAAAACAGAGCACACACAATACACGAGAAACTACCATAACAATCCTAACAGACAAAAAATGTACAAAGTGAAAATAAATCCAATAATTAAACAACAGGGTCTTCTAATAGCTCAGATTTTTCAAATAATTTAAATAGGCCTAATCTTCTTCCAATTTTCGATTTTCTTTTACCTAAAGATTCACAGTAAATCCAGAATTCTGGTGTAAATATACATTTGGCCGATTGGTGGCGGTAATGCGCCATGACGCGCTTTAGCAACATAATATACTAATAGAAGAACAGCGAATCCACGTGCTTGATACGATGTTAGGTGACAGTCGGATTTCTAGTAAACTAGTGGAGCTTGTGTGATATTTAGCCCTTTTTATTTGATTGATTATAGAGTTTTGAGTTGATCATGCAGCTTTGTGTAGTTTGTAACGAACTTGTTCCTAAATACAAATGTCCTGCCTGCAGAATCAGATAGTAAGTTTGTGTCTCCGTGCTGATTCAGTTTAGACACGAGCAGCTTAAGATCATGTTTGTAAGTCAAGTATTGTCACTTCTTTCTCATTTTTTCTTGTAGTTGTTCAGTGAACTGCTTTAAGAAACACAAAGCTGGTGGTAAGTTTATTTGATTTTAACATTTTAATGACAGGTTACTGTCTGATTTTGTCTACTTGTTCTGTTGTTTTTTCTGATTAACCATAGTAATGGCTAGTTAAAATGAAGCTTTATTTCTCTTCATAGATTCATGTCATCCAAATAAAGAAACACGTCCAGCCTCCATCACCCCAACACCTGTGTGCAGTGGTGAGTCATTACTGTAGTTTGTAATAGATCCTGTATTATACTGTAATCATGTAAATATACTGAGAATTATTCAGTCATTTGATTGTCATTAACATAAATGTGTTTGGACTTCAGCTGACCAGCCCTGGACTGTTAATGATCTACTTGATGAGGACAGCCAGAGTGACAGTGTAGCCTTAGAGAAACTTCAGAAACTAGGTGAAGTTAAATGACAGTGACACAGATGTTTACATTAAGCCATGAAGATTTTCACTTTAAATAACACAGAATATTCCATATATGCACTTCTTTATTTACAGTAATCTTAGATCGTGTTGCAGTCATCTTACCTGTTGTGTCGTTTCTGTGCGGGTTTACAGAATCTCTGTATTTGTTCACACAGGTGATTCAGAGGCACTCAAGTGTTTGTTGCTAAATCCACATCTCAGACAGTTAATAACATCAGTGGATTCAGCTGAAAATAAAGACAAGGCCGTGAAGGATGCCATGCAGGAACCACTGTTTACAGAGTTTGCTGACCAGTGCTTGAAAATGATTGAACCAAAAGAAACAGAACATTATCATGATGATGATAATGATGAATGATGCTCACTGGTCACGTATGGATTGTTTCAATGTAAACGTGGACTAACTGACACGTTTCAAGTTCAAATACCTCCTGTTGTTTTTTGTTTTATATGTAACATTAAATCAAGTCGGTGATTAGATTTCTTTCTGCACATTTAGAATACTATCCGATTTGTTTAAATCAGAAACTGGGACTGGAGAACATGTTGACAATATTTTTATTTTCCGTAACAAACACAACTTATATATTGGTTTATTGAAGCTGTACCTAAACTAAGGGCTTTCGTCATTAATGCCCTGAGAAAAGAACTGTATAATGGTAGATTTGGTTGTAACTGCATATTTTGCATATCATTAAACATTTGATAACAAAAAAGTAAGATTTTTGTGTTAACAACATGAGATATTTACCAGTACAAACTGACAAAAACCAGGAACTATGAATACGCCAAAACAATTGGTTGCAAGCTCAACTGCAAAGCTTCCCATTGTTTAACCATGTAGTGTTATACTTTACATTAGTGATTGCACAGAATACAAATAAACGGTACAATGTACTGGATATAAAACAGTGGTCATACACAATAAGGCCTAATCTGTCATTTAACAAGATGTCTACGTCACTTTATGTTTTATATTAAATTCAGTTAAAAGTGTTTTAATAATGCCCAAATTCGGCATTTATAAGCAGCACATTAAATTAACAAAAAAATAATAATACTCAAGGATATCTACAAATCATTTTTTCAGTTGTGCAAGAAATGTAGTTACTGATCATTTATAGGTTAACCTGCCTCCCATCATGGAATAAAAGTATTTCATATATTTACACTTTTGTGAGTGCGAATCTTTGTGTATAATGATCATTTAAGTATAAAATTGCATAATTATAAAAATGTCTCCAGTATTATACCGATTGAGGAAGCTCCAGATTTAAAGGCACTTGTGCTTCTTGCTAAGACCTGAGAGGAAATAAACATCCAACATTACACGAACAATAAGGATTATCAGTATCCTTAATGATTTTTGTCACTTAGCACCTCAGTATTACCAAGTTCCTACATGTACTTTAAAGGTGCATTGATTAGATAAAGATGACATGAAATATCAGGTTCCCTCCAGCAGGATCTGGTTAAATCCAGTCACTCCCTCGGTCTTGTGTACTGGGTGCATGTTAGCGTACAGCAGTGGAGATCTCTGCAAATGCATTTTAATGGACCCCTGGAAAATAAAGAGCAGAAAAACTTCAGCTCTGTGTGGACAACATCTGTGACATACACACTGTTATAATACAGGAACAGTCAATAGAGCCTAAATCTTATTTATCCTTGCATATTCCTGTTAAAGTCATTCATGTTTCATAAAAAAAAAAAACTGAAGTAAAAGAGTCCAAGGTAAGATGTATTGTTTGAGAAATGTCTTACCCGTGGCTGTGCTCTGATGGAGGCCACACCCTGATCAAACTGGTTGGTCTTTACTTTATAGTCACCCTGTCTGAAGGGGATCTTAAGACAGGCCATCATGGACATGACCCTCTGGAAACCAGAAGCGGTCATAGACACGGTGATGGTGGGTGCAGAAGCAACAGCCAGCCCGATGGGCCAACCTCTGACCACCACAGGTTCTGGGATGCTGGAGAGCTGCACTGAGCCTCTCTCCTTCAGCAGAGTGTCCAGCTTGGGACGCACGTACGCTTCTTCTTCTACCAAATCTTCAGCATTGTCCAGTTCCGACTCAGCTAGCGCATCCATGCGCGCCTGCAGCACGGTGCATATTGAGCAGGGAAGATGCGCAGAAAGACACACAAAAAGAAGAAGAGAACAAAACTGAGTTCAAAGCACAATGAAATGAATTATTGCATTAGCGCATTAAATAGAAGCAGGGTGCTTACTCTCCAGCGTCTCCATTTGTGCTGGATGACTGCTGCGGCTTTGTGCAGTTTCCTCACCTCTTTTCTGAGCAGCCAGGATCTCACCCCTGTTATAAACACATTCAAAGTTTTGAAAACACAAGTCTCGGTAAACCTTTAAATGATTATATATCTGAAGTGATTTGGATAATGACATGAAGACAAAAACCAAAACAAAAGAAAACATTTGACTTCAGAGTATGTGTTTCTGGGTCAAAGCAACTCAAATTGACGGAGCAGGTCACATATGTGTGACACTAACAAAATCCCACATGCTAAAAGTGTCCGTGTGTAGAGCCAAGAACAGGTGCTAAGAAGGTCATGGCACTTCCTGTGGACTGGCGTTTGGATGAGAAGCCAATACATACATACTGATGAAACATCCAACAGCCTGGAATCAATACACCTCTTTATCATGTCAGTAATGCTAAAAGATCAGTCTGGTGTTTAACACACTCTCTTTGATGTGCAAGGGATTTACTGACACTTTTATTTCTCTGATGTAAATGCGACGTAGCCAGATCAGAATTGAGTTTAGAAACAGAAATCTGATCTCAGTACAGGATCGGTCTGGCTTGGGTGAGCTTGATCTTTTCTGTACTGAGTTAATCAGGTGCAAAGTGTCTAGACGGATGGCAGATGTCACATGCTTTAGCCAATCATGAGAGAGAGTATGTCGATTGTTACAGCTTACGTTGTAACACCTTTTGACCAATCACTTCTTCAGTTTTTTGTGATTATTTTTGTATAAAGAAGTCTTGTACAAGTCAATTTTCCTTTTGAATTCTCATTACTGTAGTGGTAAAAATCACTTTGTTATTGATAGTGTAGAATACATCTGTAAAGTCATTATTAGGTCATGTCAATTATCATGGTAGTATTTGTTGTGCCAAATGTCCTTTATGCTAATGAATAAAAACATATCCAGATAAAAATCTATTACTTTCTTACAGTCAGAAGCATGAGGGTTTTTGTAAAAATGTGATTAATAAAATCCAAAAACCTGTAATGATAAATGCTGACCTGCTTGTATACGAGTGGCAGCTTGTGTCCTGATGTTGCGGCGATGACACTGATACCTGCGCCAGGCACACTGGATACAGAACGCCTTCTGGGAGCGCACCCTGACCCTGTGGTCTTCCATCACCTCCAACTAAACAACATGGAACATTAAGTTTACAGACATCACAGTAAATCATGCTTTACACCTGGCACTCACACGCAACACAAAGGGGATTTTTATGACTGCTTGTTACAGTATACGTGATCTGATCTGTGGTAATGTTTTGAACAAAACTTTTTGTTTCGTCACAATCATTTTGTTACTTTGACAAGTTGGCTTTTAATGTTATCCAGGACCTTGATCCACACGTCTTTCTTCTCTTTACATTATTCTTCAGAGCAAATGAGCATTTTACAAAAGCGTGAGGGGCTGCTTTACCAGAGCGTAAGTCAGAAAGACTTTGGTCCTCCCACAATGCACCATGTTATTGTTGTCATCAGGGCTGAGGGTGGAGCTGGGGGCGTGTCTCTTGAGAACCACATTGAGCACGTCCTCCACTGCAGATCGCAGAACAGACGGATCACTCATCTCAGGTCCTGCGGGTGATAGATGTACTTTAGACACAGCGTTAACTGCAGGGCATGCACACGCGACTACAGGACAAACACAACGCTGTGATGATGATGATGGCTCTGTTTGGTTTTAATTCATATGCAGCATTGTTAACTTTACTGTGCTTGTTTATAAGAAAACAAATAAAACAGGTGTGCAAGCAGTGACATGAAAACACACACACACAACTTTCCACAGCTTGGACAAAAACCATTAACAGCAATGAAAGTAATATTAGTCAGATTAGTAAAGTTTAACATTAACATACAAAATGCAAGTTGGAATAAAAGATGCATAAACTGCATGAAAATATGTACTAGAAAAACGTGCAGTTATTCACCCGAAAAACTCAGATCTGTGGTTAAGAAACAACCCGGAATATTTTTTTTGTACAACTTTCCAATAAAGAGGATGGAAATGAGAATACTGAAAGAGAAAAAAGGGAAGAGATAAAGAAATGGTAAACGTTTGAAAGTTTGAGAGAATGCAAGTGTGCAAAACTTTCAACTCTAGAGTGCTGTTGGTGGTTGTGAGGGTGTTGCTAATAAGATGTTCTTTGTGCTAGATAGCCCAAGTCAAAATAACCCACCCCCTTGTCTCTATATTCTGCTCACCGAGTGATACTAGATACCGTTTCATTGGTTTTAGAAACTGTTTTTGTCTTCCAGGCAAAACTCAAAAGTCTAATTGAGCAAAAAGCTTAGGCCACCTCGAGTCAACAAACAAGTGAACAAATGACTTTAAATACTTTAATAGTGGGTCAGGGACAGGTTTAGCTCAGAGTATGATCATAAGAACAGTGATGTGTGACGCTAATAATAACAGGTGAATTATGTCTTTTACCGTCATCTCTGTTTAGTAGAGTGTTTGTAATCAGTCCATAACGCTGAAGGAAACTGCCATACGGGATCCTGTATAAGTCATATTTAAAAACATACAGAATGCTGTAACCACGTCCTGTTGCCATTAAATGTATTTGTAGTTACTTGGGTGACAGATGTTTTTGTTGTGAATGCGTTACCTGATGGGAAATCCTGCTGCGCTGATGTTTATGGTCTCCACTATCCCACAGGCCTCAAGCTGAGTGATAACCTGAGCACAAACCAAACGGACAGTCACTAATCAGCCTGTAAAACTTTAGAATATGGACTTTTTAGAAAGAAAAACAATGAATGAATGAAATCAACAGAGAGTATGCAATAGCATCCCTTAAGCACCTGATGCGAGAGTAACCATATATTCAACAGAGGCAGATGACGTCATTACCTCCTCCTTTTGGAAGGTGAGCGGTCTGCAGTCTGGGTTGGGTTTGATACAGCGTGTGTAGTGGGGGGTGGTGCTGTACAAGATCTTCATCAGGCTTTCCAGCGAGTTCTGCAATTTCACAAAAACATCACGTTACATAAAAAGGCAGGTCAGTCTTAAATGATCTGAATATATGAATATAATATGAATATAAAGCTTCTGTGAACCTTGAAATATTTTAGCAGTATTATACCTTGATCCTTTTGATGATTCAAGTGATTGTGAAAATAATGCTTACGCTTTCATTAAACAATTTAAAACATACACACAAAGACGCCAGCTTAATTTAAGCTCTGTACCTTAAATTTGGAGACAACAGTAACAACTTTGTTGTGCCCTCTGGACCCTCCGCTGTCACTCTCATCAAAGAGACCGTGCAGCAATGCATTCTGGGATTTCTGCAGGACATGGATAAGCTCTGGGGGAACTGGGTCCTGTAGAAAACATGAGTGCACACGTGTGCAAAAAATAAAGCAAGCTTGTGAATAAATGTATTGTTCAGCTATAGGTCAACATTTACACAGATCACAGTCATACTTTATTCTTCTCCATCATGCCTTCGATCCGGTAGCTGACTTTGCCCGCATAATGGGCGACCGTGAAATGAGGCTCTTTACTGAATTTGTCCCAGCTGATGTTGGCATTTCCCGACAGCTCCTTCTCCAGACGCACACGGAACTGCTTAGCATCTGACGTTCTGTTCAGACGACACTCCTAGACAGGAAAGACACATTTGACACAAATACATTTGTATGCTTGTGACAGAAATGGAGTTTGATTTCTCGTCTCTCTCTGTGGAAGTGGAAGCAGACCTCATTGAGCAGAGAGAAAATGCTGGTGGGGCTGCCTTCAATCAGGTCCAGGCAAGCCTGGTTGTCTTGGTAACGTATGAAGGACCACTGCAGCCCCTCAGACACGTACTCCTCCTGCTGGGCCTTCAGATAATGAGCCACAAAGTGTTGCTGGAGTTTTTCGTTGGCATAATTAATGCACAACTGCTCCAGGTTATTCAGGAGGAAACACTCAAAACCATAAACATCCAGCAAGCCTGGAGAGGAAACCAGTTAGACACGTTTTATTTGTGCTTCACAATATCCAAAACAAAACGTTTTAAAATTCTAACTTTAATATTATACGTTTTTATTTGGGGGGCCGCAAAAACAAAAAAGTTTCAGAACCACTGGAAAAGAATACAAAATGAATAAAATACGTACCAATGAAGTTGCACCACATGGACCTGTCTGCGCACATACTGTTATTAATGAAAGTGACCAACCACTCAAATAGCCTGTAAATTAAAAACATCAGTTTGTAGATTTTTTAGATACCCACTGCAATCTCAACAACTGTAGATTGTATATTCATTGTTATCTGATTTCTTTCTGTAATATATCACGATATCACCTGTTTTAAATAAATGTTATGTAAAAACATAAATTATAGTTTGGTCACTTAGTTTCCAATCACTTCCTGTGTAAGTGGACGGCTCAAAGCTGACCAATGTTTGACTATATGATACTAATAGGAACCTCGCTGTTCATACCACTAGACATACTAGACAAGCTGGTTTACACCCATATTTGACTCACTGTGCATAGATGACTTTAGCAAGACAGTCTCTGCGGATGGTGCATTCAGTCTGAGAACACGGCTTGAGCACGTTCTGTTTTCCAGCACGCAGTGTTCTCACTACCAGATACGTCTGCAGCTCCTCTACTGGCACCTGTAGCAGGACAGCAGTCTTCTGCAGGAAACCTACAGAAAACACACAACACAGAGAGAGAGAGCAGTTTATCAGCACAAGCCACAAGATACAACACAAACGCATGATGAAAGACTACTGGGCAGCAGCAATTCACATAAGTGCATGCCTATAGAATAAAAGCTCAATGTGTTTGGAACATGCACACAACCACTGCGCCACCATGTAATGTTGCGTTTGTAGATTGTACAGCAGAAATGTCTCGCACCTTTAGAGTTCTCTTCCAGATCACATGACTGAGACTCTTCAGATGCAGGACTGAAGTCCACATTTCCCAGCTGCAGAAGACCTGCAAGGATCTACACAAAGCTATGATACAATCATGTTACTTTAAATAGCTTATGATGTTTAAATCTACTATTTCAGGGTTTCTGCAGGTTTCACAAAGTCAAATTTAAGACTTTTTAAGACCTTTTTTAGACCATTATGAATGAAATTTAAGACCTGTATCACAACATAAAAACCCAACATTCCCAGATCAATTTCTCGTAATGACAGCGGAACTTGTTGTATTTTAATACAACTGAATGCCCAATAAAGCCGTTGTTGTTTATATTCATTTATATATTTAATGTTTCTGTTGTCAGACATAATTTTTTTTTTTTAAACAAATGTTTTTGTTCATATGTCTAGTCCAGGGGTCGGCAACCTTTGCAACCAAAAGAGCCATTTTGGGCCTTCTCCCACCAAATAAAATTTGTCTGGAGCCGCAAAATATATGTAACCTTTAAATTACTGTAACACAGGTTATGCATGTAAGGTAGTAGTTACCCAGTTGTATATAGTGTAGTATTTTTATTGTACTTAGATGATAAGCAATTTATACATTTTTGTCCCTGGCAAGAAGTGGGAGTGTTGCAATAGGAGAGTAGCGTCGCGATTAGTTAGACTTCAGATTTTTTCTGTGAACTTTTGTTTTGGCGATGAACAGCCACAAGAGACCGTCTACTACTCTGCATACGGACATCATGCATAAACATTATGAGAAGCGCGCTAGCCAGACACGATTTAAACCATGCCGGCTAAAGACCTAATAGTTTGGTTTAAAGACGAAAAACGTACCAAGCAGAATGTTTTCTCACCATTCCACTTCTAACACACGTATACAGTGTGTCTCACATCTGTCAAAGCAGAAATAAAGCCGCTGCTCTCTGTATGTTTTTTCTGTCATCTCTGGTCCGCGCACATACAGTATGTACATTGCATGGACTTATTTCGAATATTCGAATGAAATGCTTTTTCAGATATTTCTTGAAGAAATCAGGACAGTAGTGGTAGCAGGTGTAAACGGGTATGTGCCGCTTTCGTCCACTTGTGATCCATCGACCAAAACGCATCTTATTACCAGGCATAACCAGGGCCTTATAAAGACTGCAGAGAGCCACATCAGGGTGGCAGAAGAGCCACGGGTTGCGACCCCTGGTCTAGTCAGTAACAATGACATGTGCTTGTAAATGATGTTCTGTACTCACTCACAAGTAAGCTGCGGTTTGGTCACGAATGTGCTGCTTCTGCCACTCACTGAACAGAGAAGACGCCAAGAGAGACATTTTCCCACTCACTGAAAGTTAAGGTTTATCCAAAAAGACGCTATTCGCTTTTCTGAAGGAAAAAACTCTGTAAACACAGCACCACTACACGCCTTTGTGTGTATGCGTGCACGGGACGTGGTGTGGTCTGTGACAGATGCATCTGCACCGTGAGTCTCGTCTGACCGTGCGCGCATTTTCCAAAACGGCCCAGGCATTGTAAGAAAGCCAATGAATGGGAAACACACGGCTCTTCGCGATCATGTTCAGGGCAGAGGGGTAGAAGCCTAAGATCACGCTCTAATGAAGGGAAATGACAAAACGGGGAGTGACAAATTGCCCTTATTGTAATCCGTCAAAATCACTGACGCTCTTCAGATTTTTCCGTCACTGGAATTTTTGGTTAACCTCTGCATTAGAGGTAGCGTTACACGGCCGTAGGAAAACTAAGACCTGTTTAAAATGAATTAAGACATAGAACACAATACCTAAAATTTTGATTTTGTAATTTAAGACTTTTTTAGACTTTTTTAGACCCCGCGAAAACCCTGTATTTATACCCCATCACAACTCACCTTAAATATCTGTGCCCTTTTCTCCTCATCGATACCGAGGTTGACCATTGCCACCACAGTCTCCTGCAGACAGTCTTCTGCTCGGACACAAACAGTGTCAAATCAGACAACAAAACTCCCCTTAAAATGATATTACATGCATGATGGGACATTTCAGTTCTGATATTTACCTTCTAAGTTTTTATCGGCATGTGGCAACCAGGCAAAGGCTTGATCTAAAGGTAACATCCAGTCCAGTCTCTGCTTTTCTTTGGCCCCTTTCATCATCTTCCAATGAAACAAATCAAAAGAGATGCAGACATAATCAGGATAAACGTACATGTGGGAACTAAAAGTTAATTTGAGGAAAACTGTCTTCATTAATCATATTTTTTGGGAAAAAGATCAATAAATCAACATCAGAGCTGTCAGTTGTCAGTAATAAAACTTGGAGAAACAATAAACACATTTTTTTTAAAGAACTGGTCGTTGTTTTTTATTCTGAAAGGTTTTGTGAATGCAGATATTTTACCTGATAGAATATGTGAAAGTTCCTCTCATTAGGTGCTTGGAAAGCCACTCTGGTTTTCTCCAACAAATACGTCTGCACCGACGCACCAACCAACAGCTGAGAGCTGCGTTATAAAAACAGAGATATTTACACCGGTCACATACTGCTTCAGGCTCAAAAGCTGAAGAGACCGCACAACTGACCTGTTGAGCTGAAGCTGAATGTATTTTCCAAAGCGACTGCTGTTGTTGTTGCGTAATGTGCAGGCGTTGCCTAAGAAACAAAAGAAAAGGACAAACATGGGCTTTTAGTATAAGAGCATAGTGAAGGACAGATAAAATAATCAAATCTTAGCTTTTCCCCTCACCAAAGGCCTCCATGAGAGGGTTGGAGTCCAACACTCGTCTTTCTATCTTCTCTACGGTGTGTTGGCACTTCTGAGATGATGCTGCAACCGTGGCGTAGTACTTCATCAGGCAGCGTGACGTCCAGGTCTGAAGACATATTTAGTAAAGGAGTTACTGTAGATTACTGTAATCTAAAGCTGCGGTTCTCATCTGCTCTGCTAGAGTCATGGGCAGCATAAAACCACATGCAAACAATAAAATGCAACTTATGATATAATTGTGGTAGTAAGAATATAAATAATCTTATCAACTTGTAAAAGGAGGGAGAAAACACTTTCCAAATCTTTTACAGTGGTTGACAGGTTCAATCAAACTCTACAGTATTATGGTGCAAATATTCCGGTCACTCAGTGGAATCTAGCCAAATAAACCAGATGTCAGAATGGACACTTTGCATAAACACACCCTTCATCCTCAATAAATCTGTGGATCTCCGATCAACATCAAGTGCTTTGAGATCCATCCAGACTGCTTATTCAGATTACATCAAATCCTTACTAAATTTAATCGGTTTAAAATATCGGTCTTAAATCTTGTTTATCAGTTTGTGATGACGTTATTCACATAGTAACAAACTTGAATCCCTCCAAGCAAAAATGAGGAGGTCACACACACACACATCACTCACTTTCCCAGCTCCACTCTCTCCAGAGACCACCAGAGACTGGTTCGTGGGCTCCACCTGCCCCTGTACATTTCTGTAAGCCTCTTCTGCAACGATGAAGATGTGCGGCTTGAAATCCTGCATACAAAGAGATGCTTTAACATCACGGCCAGCTTCAAAGCAACATTACTTCCTGCATTTTAGTGTCCACTGGGCATGTTTCAACAGTTTACTCCGTAATTGTTTTAGAGTGAATGTCCTAACCTTCATTCTGTTCTGCTACAAAATGTTGGATTAATGGCAACTTCGTTTGCATTTTTGAGAGATTCAGCATTCCTTGCTGGCATATGTATCACAGATACACTGTTTTGCAAAAGAAGAGGTAAAACGACATGTATCATTGTTGCTGCCTAGTACACCTGACTTGAAGGAAAGCTATCACTCAGCATTTTACTTATGTTTCTGAATGTGCTCTGTTTTGTCCAACTTCCTGATTTGCAAATTTGCCATTAACAGTCTCAGATGCCAAAATAAACAAGGAGCGTAAAGCGAAGTTACTGGTCCATGGCATAATGTGAAAAGAAGGTCAAACTCTGCATGCATCATAGTTTAATTCATCTATTCTTATCGCAGATGTAACATTCAATTAAATGGAATCATTTACATAAGAATGGTTTCATATACAAGATCCTTGTGCCTTAGGTTATTTTTATTTGTGTAGCATTTTTCATAAAACATTTCGGGTTTTTTTATCCCATTCAACTCAAAACATACTTCATAGACCAGGTGTACAAACACTGTTTGACCCATCATTGTGAAAAAAAGGCAGATGGGTGACTAGATATCATCTGGATGACATCTGTTACGTATAAACAAAGCAGTACGAAACTACAGTTGTTTATAAACCAGTAGTACATCAGATGTACCCGCAGGCCTCACCATGTTTTCTGGTGTGTTTACCTGAGGCTGAGAGGCAGAATGATATTCCCTCATCACATCCAGAGAGTACAGATGAGGGATGGGCTGAAAGGGGTTGAGAGCCACCAGCGTGCAGCCGGCATGTGTGTAGAACACCTTTGCACTGTACCTGGCCTGCAAACATTTCAGGACTGCAAAAAACACCAGCAAAAATTACATATGCAGAAGCGAATGCAATAGAGGTAACAAAAAAAAGTGATTTATTTCTCCAGACATGTTATATCACACACTTTCATTCTGAGGAATTGTCAATCGAAACATATCTGTTCTAAAAAAAGCTTACCTGTAGTGGGGGTAACAGGGTTAACTTTGGTGAGGTCATCATAAGTATGAAGTTCAGATTCATTTATAAGGAAGTCTCGGATATCCCCTTCCAGTGAATCATTGAGAGATTTCCTGCGGGTCTGGGCTTTGCCTTTCAGCCCATTAACCTGCATAATAAAAACATATTTGCACAGACCATGCGGTCATAAGATCTCTTATACCACATTTTAACCAGATGCAACACAGTAAAGCTCTTAACCTAACTAGCCATGACAAAAGCTCGACGACTTGGTTTCTATTAATTCTAAGTTTTCAAACTCAGTCAAACTAACAATACTTAAATAAATGTACACGTCTCATTCACATAGAAATACAAAACCATAACGCACAGTTTAACATATTTAAACTCAGCTGTTTTGTACACACAGACCTCTGCGTGACATCATTGAAAAGAGCCTTATCACTTATCTGCAACAACTAACAAAGGTTTAACACATGTGCTTGTCATAAGTCCTTTGGTGAACACCTTCCTTGAGTTATGACTATTAGAACTGCTTGTGCAGTCATGTTTAATACATGCATCTTTCTAAAAAAGAAATGTAGTTACTGACTGTGCAAACCTTTCTAATGGGACACATCATGAATAAAACAGTATTTTAATACAACACGTTTGCATGTCACGGTCAGCATTCTGTTACTATGCTGTGCTGAAGACAGTATGTTCTAAGCATGTGCCGTGGACGTGCAGAGCCAGGACACGGTCAGGATAAACTAATAATAAACACCGTATGCTGAACAGACCTGTGTCTAATCCAATCACACAAACACTGGGTAACACCACTATCCGGTTAAGGTAAGAGGAGTCTAGGCGGCAAGCATCTTTAAAAGAAATAGTCAATTAGACCTTAACTACTACCATTATTGAGAAAATGATGGCTCCAGCTGGGAGAGAACATCTGCAATGTCAAAATTACAGTCTTCCTGTATTTAAACATGAGCCACAGAACTAACGATTATGTGATACAGAAGAATTCCTGTGTGGCACTAACACTGCAGTCTGTGAATCATAGTAACAATGACAAATGTATGGCTGTATCCGTGCCAATGGCTGAAATGGCTCAGAGAGGCATGGCATTGGCAAACCAACTGTATACTGTTTTAAAATGTTGTTGTTAACATTTTTATTTTGTGCGCTTTTATTAGACTTTGATATAAAACCAAAAACAGTAAAAAAGGCTGCGTTATCAATAATAGGTGTAACATCCATTGATCCAGAACACCCAAAATAATCTGAGTTTAAAAGCACCCCTGGTTAATCCGGGCCATTGACAACACTGTCCACTAGGGATGTAACGATTCACCGTGAGCCGGTTGAAAATCGGTTATAATGAGTGACGATTCAAATCGGTCGAGGTGTGAACTGAATCGCAATACATTTTTTGAACAGCAGGGGCCGCTATTTTCACTGCAAATCTAAACGTGGACATGCTGATATTTCTTAAATGCAAAAAAATCCAAGAAAAGCTCAGACAGTATTAGTTTGTTTATATTAAAGAGACTTTTTCTATTATTCATTTGTTATAAAACTGCAGTTTAGTTTTGTTATTTGAAATAAAACATTATTTTAATATACAAAGAAACGTTAAGCATTTAAGAAATTTCTAATTTGTTTCAACTCATGTTGTAAAAATAAATCGTGAGTAAATCGTGAATAAATCGCATCGTGAGATCAGAATCGTGACTCGCATCGCATCGTGAGCTGAGTGAATCGTTACATCCCTACTGTCCACGTCAATGAACATGCACATTTAGGTATAAACCGCAAAACAAGACCATTCATCGTAAAATCACTTACACATTACTTGTGATGGAACTATTTTATGAACAGACAACACCAACAAAAAGTTCAGCAATGTTGTTATAAACACATCATGGTGTTTTATTGGCAGCACTATGTTTTTGGACGTCACACTCTGAAACACATACAATACAGCAACTTTTTTTGTACTGTTATAAAGAGGAAATGTTTATAACGTGTAGGTGAGGTAGCGTTAAAAGATATTAAATGTCTAGTCTAGTAAACACATTGCACTTACCGTCTCGTGTAGGTTTGGTGTTCCAGCCAAATTTCTCAACGCTCCCTCAGAACTATTAACGGTCGACACGTCTTTGTTTCCAAATAAAACTTTCTGTTTGACAGTCGCCATGAATGTAAAAGTTATAAAAACAAGTCCCCTGGTATTTTGTGCTATATTTCTGTCACTGACATGACATTTTAGTTGTTTTTGCCTTTCCAGCCATGAACATTCCTGCGTGAAGGACAAAACTCCCACCGCGCGATCCCGCTCACTCACCTCACTGGCCGCTGACTCGAGCGGTGACGTCACGCAGTTTGTATGCTAGTCCCACCCACATGATGACTACACAGAAAGCCACTCCCAATGCGGAAGAGAAATATCTCTAAATAGTTCTCATGTGCGGACGCATTTCGTTTGAAAGTAAGAATGAGCAATGAATAATGATAGTAGATTTGTAAGTCGTTTTTATTTAGTAAGTTATTATTAAACCAGGTAACATTAAGTGTTTATTAAATGTTTTTAGTGTGCTAAACCGGTTCATCCTGACAGTCTGCTGTTAGCCGGAGGAGGTAGGTATATCCAAATATGTTTTTGCGTCGAAACATATCCTTTTGTCTTTACCGCTGTTGTTCACTGAACACATTTGAGCACAAACTCGTTAGATGAGTCTGGCAAAAGGACCACTGTGTCTTATTTTAAAATCGACCTATTTTGCTACTTTATGTTTAATATGTCAATTGTTTTTATTCTATATCACATTACCATATAGGTCCCTCACTAACCATAAGTAACATCATGTTTGTACTGTGTTTTTTTTTTACAGGAAATGGCATTGCCAGAAGGCAAGATTGCATTTGTCAGCAACCTTAATGGAACAACGCTGACAGAGGTTTCACTGGGATCCCTGTTAGCTCCACTGTGTGTCCTCAGTCGAGGACTCCTCCTTATAGTGTTCCACCTGGGAAAAGGGGTCCTTCCATTATCCCAAGGAGTCCATCTCCAATTGGACTTCATGACACTGATAATGCCTTTGGTCCTGTCATGTACCATACTTAGCGACATTCTTCACTTTGTAATCATGGGTCTGGCTCTAGTGGATTTTGCTGTCTTATACTTTGTGTACAACAACAAAAGGCGACCATCTCAGGGTTCCCTCCACAGTACGATTGACAGGTTTCTACAAACAAGAGTAGAATCTAACCTAGTCCCATTTGTAACCGTCTTCCGGGTTCTGGTCAATGTGAAGACGGCCATAAGCATTCTGGCCGTTGACTTCGCTGTGTTCCCAAGACGATATGCAAAGACAGAGATGTATGGCACGGGGGTCATGGATTTTGGTGTTGGAGCGTATGTGATGGCCAATGCACTAGTGTGTCCTGAAGCGAGAGGAAAGAATATTCAAGGATCAAAATGTAGCCATGTGTTAAAGCAGTTTTTGTCTGTATGGCCTCTGGTGCTTTTGGGGCTGGTGAGGCTGGCGAGCGTCAAGTCAACTGGCTACCACGAGCATGTGACCGAGTACGGAGTTCACTGGAACTTCTTCTTCACGTTAGCTATCGTTAGAGTGGTGGCATCTGTGCTTTTAGCCATTTTTCCTGTAAATGTCTCCTGGCTTCTTGCTCTCCTCCTTAGTGGAACTTACCAGGTTATCTTGCAGACAACAGATCTTAAATCTTTTCTCATCCACAATGAGGACCGTACAGGCTTTCTGCAGGCCAACAGGGAGGGTATCGTCTCAGTTGTGGGTTACATATCCATCTATATGGCCGGGGTTCAGGCTGGCCTCTACCTGATGCAGAGCAGGACATTAGTTAAGGACTGGATCAAAGTGATTCGTAACCTTCTGTTAACCTGCTTTGGGTTATTTATCACCTTGCACATTTGCCAGACATATATAGAGCCAGTGTCACGCAGAATGGCCAACCTTTCTTTCTGTGTTTGGACTGTAGCTCAATCCATGCTATTTATTTCGTGCTTAAGCATTGCTGATGGACTTTTGCTTTATTCCAAAGTGATCTCTAATGTTTCTCTTGTATCTTCATCGTGGACTCCTTGTACAAATAAGAAGTCAGTCAATTCATCAGCAGATGACAAGATTAGACAAAATTTAGATGCATTGTGTCTCGTACAATCTGTAAACCGGAATCAGTTATTATATTTTCTGCTTGCAAATATCATGACTGGTTTGACCAATGTGTTAGTAGACACTCTAACCCGCAGTGATGTCTTAGCTGTAAGTGTTTTGTTGATGTATATGTTCATGAACAGCTTAGTTATATTTATATTGCATGTTAATAAAATAACCATTAAGTTCTGGTAATACATTGACCCCTTTTTATTTTTACATTTTAATTTTTTATTTGGTCTTTTTTCTGTTGTGAAGTGTGCTGAATTTAACGTTTGCATAGTGTAAATAAAATAAAATGAGCAAATATACTAGTACAAAATGTAAAGTAAATATGAATGTATTATACCAAAATTATACCCGAGTGCAAATAACATGGACATTTATTTCATAATCAGGAGTTCATTTTCATGTCATTTTTTATTTTTACATTTATGCAGTTTGCTTAGTCCTGCATTATGATTAAATATGTTTTAAAGTACAAGCAACCTATTGTTTTGTAAGAGCATACACAGTAACATTATTGTATATAACATAACATCAAAAAAGACAGACTGCCAATATGGGTTTAAAAATACAAAGTGCAAATGAATTAAATGCTTAATACATTTTATCGTGATCAAAAAATGCATATTACATTGTCTTAGTTGTACGTGTCTTGCCATTTTTAAATGGTAATGAACAATATATTCATATAAATTTTATACATGAAGAAAATAACTTTCTAACAACGTACATGATTAATAACTCCTCCCCGGTGTCAGTCAAACTCCACACGTCATGCCAGAGCCCGGAACTACTTTCTGACGTATTCAGGGGCTAAAGGTCACAGAACATTCGCCAGCCACATACGCCGCCGTCGCACTTGTTTGTTTTTGTCCAAAAAACAACCAATTTTCAGAAAACAGGTGTGTACGACTAATGCATTTCTATACTTGAACATTTGAAAGCTTGTACAAGTCTTAAAACTCCACAGAAGGAACGTCACGTTGAGGATAAACCCGGAATAGGTCGAGTGAAAGCTGGAGGTGTCAGTTCGTTCGTCAGTCAGAATAACGTCAGATATCTAACAGCGCACCTTTATCAGTTAATATTTGAAATATGAATGATACCTGTCGCTGCATGTCTAACATGCAGAAATGCATGCTGCAGTAGTTAAAAGTCGCAGTGAAAGATGTCAGCCTGCAAGCTACAGTCATGACTAGCAGCTTGAGGAAGTTTCACAGGTTAGCCGTGTGCTAACTCGATTCTGAGATGCTAAATTGTCCCGTTTTCAAACCATTAGTTTAAAGTCTTTTAATACTTTGAAACGTAAAACATTTCAAAATCACACGTTAAAGCTCAACTACAAGTTTGTCTGTGTGTGCGTGCGTGCATTTCTTTAGCTAGCAGGCTAATTAGCATGCATGTCGTTGGAGGGGATATATGAGGGAAGTTATTACAGCATTCATTATGTAACGTTGTCATGGCGACAGGACGGTCAAGCATGTTATTATACATTCATGTGAAATGTATATTTTGATATATTAGAGAGGCTGGTTTCGAGGTGTTTAGCTGCTCGTTGTTAGCATGCGCTGTGGGTTGACCTCTTTTGACTTCTGATCGTACATCTAATAAAGAGACACATACTGCGTGTGTTTTACATCCGAGTTCACGAGTGTGCACAGCATGATGCATGTATATACGCATTTCAGTAATACTTGGGAGTGAAGAGGAGTATAGTGAGTGTTGAAGCCTCTGTACTGGGCTGAGAGTGTGTGTTTAAGATAATAATCCCTAGCAAAGCTGCAAGGGCTGATGGGAAGTCAGGCACTGGTTGCACTTTTAGATCTGGCATAATGTGCATTAATAATCATCGATCTAGATTTAATTTTTTTATTTAATGTCGCATATAGAGTTGATATTGTGTATTGACATCTTTGATTGTCTTAATTTTTCGTAGGGAGGTTTCAGGAGAGACATGGCGCGTTTGGTGGCTGTCTGCAGGGATGGAGAAGAGGACTATCTTTTCCTTGCACGCCAGATTCCCCTTTACATCGATGACACCCTCACTGTAAAATTCTTTTATTCATTCAATTATGTGTTTTTCTCTAAAAGATTGTTTCTCTAGCTTTCTCATCTGCTAGGCGGCAATCACAAGTCTGATCATTTAATAATAATTAATAGCTCTTCCAGTATAGATTCTTAAGAAAATATTACTAACCATACATGTGAGCAGTGTTAAATACAAAATGTTTGTATATTCCTCTAAATCTTTAACTTCTTTACAAAAAAAGACGTGTTGTACAGGAAATGGTTGTTTTTTATAGTAAACTTATATTCGGTATTTGCATGTTAACGTTGTAGATGGTGATGGAATTCCCTGAGAGTATCCTGGAGTTTGACAGTCATCAGATCCACAGTTCGCAAATGAAACAGTTTGTTGAGGTAAATAACAAAAGATCTCTCTCTATCGACAGACAGTACTGTATAACATGGACATGTTTTTGTAAGATTCAGCAGGGTATACATTTTCCTAATGCTGGAGCCTCTAGCTTGAGCGCAAATCAAATGATGAACTTTCAGACTGTTATTGCTGGTGTCCATCGTGACGTTTCCGTCTGTGCTTTCTCCAACAGCATCACAGACTTTTGAAACAGCAAGACCTGAACATGGCATTGACGGTGATGTCTCGAGAAGTATTCAGCGCTCTGTCTCAGTCTGTGCCGTGCGTTGGCTGCAGACGCAGTGTGGAGCGTCTCTTCTCCCAGCTTACAGACTCAGGACATTTCGCCCTGGAGCCTCTCACCTTGGGATCGTCTGGAGTGCTGTCAGTGACACGGACATGCCTCACAGACCCCAGAAAACTCTACGCGCTCTTTTATGTGCACGGGTAAGTGTTACACATGGACTTGAAGAGGACTAGAAATTGGTGAACCTCTAGAACCTGAGGTTATCTCCAGCTATGTTTAAACATACCTAAACCAGCTAAAAAAGGCTTTCAAGGAACTTTATATTCTGGACCAATGAGTCAATCAAATCAAACCTTCTGGATAAAAGCAAGTGTTTACATTATTTCCTACTGAGAATTCATCAGTCGGACAAAAAAAAATGCCACTTAATTCATTTTGAACGTTTGTCTGTATGTTTGTTTTCTTTTGCCGGTTTAATTGTCGCATTTTTTAATACATTTAAATATGAGCACTGATGTCTGTCTTTGTTTCAGGTCGAAGTTAAACAGCGTAATTGATGCTATTCCCAAGAGTAAAAAGAACAAACGCTGTCAGCTGCACTCTTTAGACACGCACAAACCCAAACCTTTAGGGTGAGTCACTGAATGAACCCCTTGCTTCGTGAAATGTAAAAAAGCTAGAGTGATTCCCCCAGGCATCTACAGTGATGTCTGGGCTTGTTGACTGGTGGTGTTTGGTAACCGTGGTTACTGTTCCACAGGGGCAGCTGGATGGATGTGTGGGAGCTGATGTCACAGGACTGTCGTGATGAGGTGGTTTTGATTGATAGCGCCTCTCTACTGGAAACTCTGGAAACATACTTGCGCAAACACAGGTAAGAGATGTTGCTTGACCTGGCGACCCGTTTTTTTTTTAAGAACCTGTCACTAATGGTCTCTTTCCGCGATGTGCATCCACAGGTTCTGTACCGACTGTAAGAACAAAGTTTTGAGAGCGTACAACATCCTGGTGGGAGATCTGGACTGCAGTAAAGAGAAAGGCTACTGCGCCGCCCTGTACGAGGGTTTACGCTGCTGCCCCCACGAGCGCCACATCCACGTCTGCTGTGAGACCGACTTCATCGCTCACTTACTGGGCCGAGCAGAACCCGAGTTCGCAGGGGGTTACGAGTGAGTGATCCAGTCCTCAATGGGAAATAAGTCCATTATTGGAGTTTGTACCTCACTGCCTCATATGTGGATTTACAGGCGGCGGGAGAGACATGCAAAGACCATGGACGTCGCTCAGGAGGAGGTGCTGACGTGTCTGGGAATCCATCTGTACGAGCGGCTGCACAGGATCTGGCAGAAACTGCGGGCGGAGGAGCAAACGTGGCAGATGCTCTTTTATCTGGGCATTGATGCCCTCCGCAAAAGCTTTGAGGTGCTGTTCTGAATGCCAGCTACTGCCCGATTACGGTTTTGTTTTGTCTGTACTGCCCCTTTAAATAGTACTTTGACCTTTTAATCAATATCAAATTTTCTTGAACTTCAAAAATGATTAAATGTATCCTGTTTTGTGCCAGGACAAGTACTAAAGATGGCAAGTGAGACTTTAGCATCTGCTAAATGCATAAATGGTGTGTTTGTCTGTGTAGATGACCGTGGAGCGGGTTCAGGGTATCAGCAGACTGGAACAGCTTTGTGAAGAGCTCTCAGAGGAGGAGAGAGCAAAAGAGCTCAAGCAGGAGAAGAAGAGGCAAAAACGCAAGAACAGACGTAAAAACAAGTGTGGCTTTGAACAAGAAGCAGAGGAGGAGAAGGACAAAAGTCTTGATGAGGTAAAGACCCCTAAATCATTCTTTGCTGTTGTAATCTGCCTATGACAATAATACTAATACATGAGACGTAATCTCATTCACACTTTTTTACATCCATACAAGTCTGAGGTGATGTACATCATCTGTGTCTTTCAGGGTTCATCGGAGTCTGTGGATGGTGGTTGTAAGTCATGTGGCAGTGGAGTGGAGTCTGCAGGCAGTGTGGAGGTCATCATCTCCAGTGAACTCTCCTCCTGCACCTGTCCTGCTGCTTCTGACCTGCATTCCCCCAAAACCAAGAAAGGTGAGGATGGGGAGGGATGCTTAGTGACTGCCTTAAGAATCTGAGCGATGTTGGATACCCAGATTACCTTGCATTTAAAGCTGCAGTCCTTAACTTTGGCCTCTTTGTCACCATCTCAGTTTGAAACATAAAATGTCAGTTAAATGCGGAGTTATTTTCTTTACGTGGGTTGTGCTTTGGCACTGCTGCTCTGCGTGGATGAATCCGAGCTCTGTGCTAAATGACTGACTGCTCACACCGCATCAGAGCACATATGTACATCAACGTGGCAATAACATGTGACGTGTCTATACCAGATACAATGCGAAACGTTGCATTTGATATGGCGTCACGCCTGATGTCGACAAAAACTCTAAATAACATGGAAGATACCGCCTACCTTACATCCTACAAGTACTCTGAAACATGTCGTCTGAACACGTACAATGTCTGCCGCTTTTGTTCTGACTACATGAAACAAAGACTTGTAAAAAATAAATCACGACAGTGACGTCTTACCTGTAAATGCGATCCTTTCAGATGTCGGAGCCAACTCTCAAAGTCCACTGTCACTTTAGCTCTCCAGAGCACGTGGTTACTTTGTTATTAACAACAGATGATTCCCCAGATGTAATCAGCCTCAGAACTTAATCAATTAAGATGTTTGCATGACATTCCCCAGATGATCGCTTTTAAACACAGCCATCTAGATGATGATTTAAATTCCAAGCGACTGATAAGAATGAACAACACTGTCACCCGTAGCAGTGCTGCTGCAGCACCATCATCCTCACACACACGTGATAAACTAACCGGTTCCTCTACTTTGTGTTTACGGACGGGATGTAATGACGCGAAGCAAATTCACATTTCCTGCATGGGGCGACCCGACAGCGCTAATTATAAATCATTATTATAAGCTCAACGTTGTGAATCAGGGCAAGACGTTTTGAACACTGATCTGTCTATGTATTTACTCAATAATTGATTTCTGATTATTTTTACCCCCAAATTATCGCGGATTGCCGCTTAAACTGTGATCTGACCGGTGTGTCTGTTTGCAGCACTGTTACCCCACAGTAACGGCAGCGACTGTGGCTACTGTTCCAGTATGGAGGGCAGTGAGACGGGCTCCCGGGAGGGCTCGGATGTGGCCTGCACCGATGGCATGTGTAACCATGAAGAAACGGGTACAGGTGAAGGTGAATCTTTGTTGCTTGCAACATATAGTGAGAATTGTGCCCTTTAGATATTCACACAAACTTTCATTGTGTGATTTTGTTTTTTTATTATTATTCTACTAAATCAGCTGGTATATAAAGCAGTGTTTCACAAACATTTAGCATAGATTTTGATTGGACGTAAAAGTCTTGTACATCCTTTCAGATTGAGGCATCCCTGTTTATGAGGCTCTTTGCCAGCATGGTACAGTTCGATGATTGTTTTTCTTCCAGGTGAATGCTCCTGTGTTCACCGCGGCTCAGAGGAGAAGGAGGAAGATGCTGTAGACAGCTGTGTGGAGTGCTGGGCTATCTCCGAAGAACACACAAAGAGCAAAAACAAGAAGAAGAAAAGAAAAACTAAGTGCAGGAGCGATCATGTGAGTAAACTGCCCAATACTTGAAGTAAACCTGGTGAAGTTGAATTATTATTCAGTATTCTCTTGTGCATATAGTGTCGGTGAAGTGAGCAGTCTGTGATCTGTTCCTCTCTCACAGACATCTACGGTGAAGGAGAGCTGTGCATCAGACAGCAGGAGAGGTTCTGGATCTGAGTCTTCCTCTTCATCACAACTGTGCAGTTGTGTGTCGTCAGTGAGCGTTCCTACGCTGAGCGGTGGAAGACACTTACACGCTCTGCCTCCCGTACCTGACACCTGTGCTCACAGCGACGGCAGTGCCAAGAGCCTGATGGAGTTACTGGTGAGTCAAATCTCTTCGACTCCTTGATGAATCGGATGTCTGATGATGCTAGATGTCGGGTTTTGAGTGTTCAATACTTGATTGGTTTATTTTGTCATTTCTTTGTAAACAGAAGGAATCTGAAGTGACCTCGGATGACGAGAACTGTCTGACGCAGGATGAGATCCAGTCATTTGTAGAGAACAACAAGTCCTTCTACCGCATGCGAGACCAGTACAGACAGGGCCTTAAAGACCGCTTCACCAAATACTGCCACTCCAGCGTGTGCACTGGAGAGTGGCCGTCCGCCACCAGCGTCAACTAGACCATACACACTAACTCACACTTATTTTTATAGACCATAACACTCATGATCACCACTGCGTTGTCAGTTTGTTTTTTCCAAAGCATGGATTTGGAATCGGAAGGGGTAAAATAATTCAGTGCTGTATTTAGCTGTCGAATTTGATGACGTTCGTATTTGTTGGGAAAAGTTACCTGTCTGTCACATATATGTCTTCCCCTTTAAGCACCTCCTCTTTCACCCCAAATCCTTCTCAACCAATCACAGGTGACTTTGTTTTCTTTCTCTTGTGACATGTGGATTAGGAAACAGGTTCTTAGGAGACACAATTATTAAATAAACAGGCCTTGACTGTAGGGTTAGATGTCGGTAGTCTTAATGTATTGTTTGTAACGCATTTCTTTGTCTTCTTTTCTTCCCTAAATCATTTACCTGACTGTGACAATTTTAGTGGAAAAAAACTAAGCGTGTACAGAGATGAGAAAAGATTTTACAGAAAGATGAAACATCCAGTAGTAAAGACGTTTGGATGTAATGTTGAGCGCAATGTGCAAAATTTACATAATAAAGAATATTTATTAATATGCATTCTGGTTTGTGTGTGCTTACGTTAAAAAATCAAAACTGACGTCACTCAAATCTAGTTTGATTTAGCTACTGATTTAACAATCCAAAAGTGTTATATACATTCATTACTTAAAATAAAATACAAAATGTAAAATCTCGTTTTGAAGGGTTACTCCACCCAACAATAAAAATTCTGTCATGAATTACTCATCCTCAAGTTGTTCCAAACCTGTATAAAATGTATTCGGTCTGTTGAACGCAACAAAAGATATTTGGATGAATGTTAGCAACTGACATTTCTGGGACACCAAACTATGGCTATTTGTTGACTAAAATAGTAGAAAGAATGATTGTATATTTTTTTGTTCTGTTAAACACAAAAGAAGATATTTTTAAGAATTTAGGAAAACAAACCGTTCTTTTTTTGCCTACCCCAGAAATCTCAGTTGCTGACATTCTTCTAAATATCTTTTTTTGTGTTCAACAGAACAAAGAAATTAGTACAGATTTGGAACTACTTGAGGGTAATTCATGACAGAATTTTCGTTTTTGAGTGGTGTATGCCTTTAAATGATTATTGGCATCCACTAGATGGCGCGTTCTCTGTACAGTCAGTGTGAGCAGCACTGTATATCAGTCTGTTTTATGTTATTTATAAAGTAACTGCTGATGCTGAGAAATTGTTTCTATTTAGTGTTTGCCAAAACACAAAGGCATGGTTTCACAGACTTAAGCCAGGACTATGCATCAGACTATCATTTTTATAAAAATGCTTTAGAAAAAAAATTACTGGTGTGGATCTTGAGACAAAACGATGGCAATGATATATTTTAAGATATGTCACAGCAAGTTATATTCAATTATATCTCAAACGTTCATTTTAGTCTGGGACTATACCCTTGAAGGGACAGTTCACACAAAAATAAAAATTCTGTCATCAATTACTCACCCTCCAGTTGTACCAAATCTGTATAAATGTCTTTGTTCTGATGAACACAGAGATAGATATTTGGAAGAATGCTTGTAACCAGACAGATCTTGCCCCCCATTGACTCCCATAGGAAACACATGACAATGGTAGTCAAAAGTGGTCCTGAAAGGTTTGTTTCCTACATTCTTCATTCTACACATTTGTGTTCAATAGAACAAAGAAACTTTTCCCATGGTGTTCAAGAACTGTTTGTTTACAAGTATCTTTCACTGTGTTCATCAGAACAAAGACATTTCTACAGTTTTGGAACAACTTGAGGGTGACCTGTTCCTTCTAGCCTTGTGAAACCAGGAAAAGTGCTTCACTAATGAGGGTGGCAGGTGGATGTATGAAGCTAGTTCTTATCTACTTCACATATGTGAGTATCAGAATAATCACATGTAGTTCATGACATAGACAACTATAGACAAGAGCCGCTACTGTTCCAGAACCACAAAGTGTCCCAATACTTCCTTTATACCCGTTGGGCTTCACTCACAATACACACCTTTTACGTTTAACATTTTGAATAGCAAACCACAATGAAAAGTATCACCTGAAGTTGTCTTAAAGTGCTATTCACATTTTTATAGAAGTGAAAAAAAGAATCTGTGTTTGTGGCAGGTGCTCACCCTCCATCGAACTGCGGTCAAGCCAGCCGCGGTTTGAAAATACACGGTCAAGCCAGCCGCCGTTTAGGTTCAGATGCGCGCTTATTGAGTGGTTTACGGTACATTACGGGAACACCGCTTGTAAAGCTTTATTTAAATGTAGATGATCCGCGTCTCTTGTCAATAACATATTTCTTGTTTTACGTTTAGAATATCTCGTTTTTGTCGTAATTTATGCAGGTTTTTTTCTCCGAATGTTTGCATTATGATTGCTGTAACGTTATATTGTGAAACCAATGTCTCTGTCTGTATCTTAAATATGTATTATTTTAATGCCTTCTAGACCTTTGTCCTGCAAATAAAACTGTTTATGCAGTTTGCAATTACAGTACCCATG